>NC_072780.1:31693613-31771113 GCF_022539595.1 Amphiprion ocellaris | reverse complement strand
AGGTGTAGTACAAGGGCAGTACAGGTGTGGTGCAGGTGAGGTACCTGAGATGCCTTTCTCGGTGAACACCAGATCTGGTTTGAGGCGGATGATGTCCTCACAGATCTGCTGGATGTATTCTTCCTCCATCTGCAGGATTCTGGCAAAGTCCTCCTCCTTACTGATCTCAATGTCCGTCTGCACGCACACAATGCATTAGTGTGTGTTACAGCTAGTGCGCATTAGTCGGGGTGTGTTACAGTTAGTGTGTACTAGTTAGGGTGTGGATTGTACCTGGCTCTCGCCCTTCTTGTACTCCAGAGAACAGTCCAGCAGGACGATTCGTGGGTCCTTGATCATTCGTCTCATCCTCGGATGGGTCACATCTTTGTTCACCATCACTCCTCTCAGCACACACGAGTCCTCGATGATCCCACCTGGAACCTGAACACACCAGGGCATCATGGGAAATGTAGGATAAACAACTGAGTTCATAGAACTGCAGCAGGATCAGACTGGTTCTTAAACACGTGTTGAGCCGTGAACAGGTAAAGGTGAGTTCAGGTGTGGCTCAGTGGGAGGGTCCACTTCGTACCTTCTCCACCTTGGCGTACTTCTTGATGTCGATCTCTTTGCGTCCGTTCTCCTCCAGCTCCACCGTACGAACGGCGTCCAATGCGATGCTGCAGGCCAGTTCAGACCAGCGGCTCAGAGCTTTGGTGTTGATGGCAGAGTGGACGATCTTCAGCATCATGGATCGATCAGACGTGTCCACAGGGGTGCTGGGGGACAGTGATCAGCTAATCAATACTAGAATTCACTGATTCCACATCTGCAGCAAACCTGCTTCATCAGGGTTCTACTGTAAAGAGCTGCACACCGGGTGGACAAAATACCTGAAACACTGCCAGCGTACCTGATCTCCTTCAGAGTGTCCAACATGTCCTCCAGAGCCTGTCTGTAGGCACTGATGATCACTGTGGGATGCATCTGCTGCTCCAGGAACTGCTCAGCTACAGACAGCATCTCACCAGCTGACAGACAGACAGAGAGACAGGTGTTACATCATGTGACCTCTCTGGTGTTTGATCATGTGACCTCTCTGGTGTTTGATCATGTGATGTCTCACCCAGGATAATGACCGATGTGGTTCCGTCTCCCACCTCTTCGTCTTGCGTGCGGCTGATCTCGATCATCGACTTGGCTGCAGGATGCTGCACCTGAATCTGTTGTCATGGAGATGCAGGAGATTAGTAACCAAACACAAGTGAACAGAGGTGAAGCTGTGTGCGCGTGTGTGCGCGCGTGTGTGTGTGTGTGTGTGTGTGTGTGTGTGAGAGACCTCTCTGAGGATGGCGTTTCCATCATTGGTCATCACGATTCCTCCAGTGGGGTCCAGCAACATCTACACACAAACAGACACATAACCTGTTAGCAGCTCAGTGTTACATGTATGTTACACGTATGTGACATGTGGCTAAGCAAATGGAGGAGGTCTGACCTTCATCATGGCCCGTGGGCCGAGGCAGGTTCTGATCACATCTGCGATGGTCTGAAACAAACAGGAGTCGGCAGATTATCAGCTTTAACAAAGACAGATCTCCATGGTAACTAGGTGAGATCACTACGGTAACTGTAGGTTAACTTCAGTTTGACCGCTGACCAATCAGATTGATAATATCTGAAGTCAAGCTAAAGGTGACGACTATTTTCACTGTGGATGATTTTCTGGAAGAATCCATCAGAGTTCCTCAAATGTCCTGTTTTGTCCAAAGACATTTAGTTTATTGTCATAGAGGAAAGAAACCAGAAAATATTCACATTGAAGAAGCTGCAAACACAGAATTAATACTATTTCTATTTTAAAAGTTACTGAAACTGATGATTTGATAATTCAACAGTTAAATAATTTAATATCTGACAGCTAATGAATGCATCTGTAGTAGTCTGTCAGTGTAAATGTTTCCTAGGTGATGAATCAGAGCTGCAGGACTCAAAGATTCACCGTCTGAACTCACCTTGGCAGCGTTTATGTTTCCAGTCTGGACTTTACGTCCCGACTCTCTTTTCACGTTCTGGTCTGCAGAGAAACACACAGAAAGATATTTTCAGACTGATGGCAGGTTTAGATTAATTCAAGTCTAATCAGTCACCAGAGTCCAAACTTCAGTTCACTGATCCCAGATGTTCAGAACCGATCAACACAATGATCACAATATTGTTTGTGCACAAAGACATACAGATTGGGATCAATAAAACAATGATCCAGCAGCACATTTATTTTCAACCAGTCTGACCTTTAAACCAGATCACAAATTCAAGTAATACTTATTTGGACTATAGATTAATGTGCTGATCATTTTTGTTGAACTATTTCTCATGTTAAACATTAGAAAAAGTGTCCAAACAGTTGATCAACCAAAGTACCAGAAAAGTTTTCTAAAATGATGTGAACAAATGATTACTGATAAGAATCACAGCATTCATTCACTCATTATTTATGTTCACATAAGTTTAAAGGCCAACTACAAAACACTGACAGGCATTTAACATATTCAACATGTTTAAACCTTAAATGATAAAAAGAAATTAATAAAAAATAATTTTTATTACAGAAGAACATTAAATCAAAAATAATAATCTCTTACACATTTTATGTTTTCTTTCACAAAAACTGAACATTTGAAGTAATTTAAAATTGCAGATTAAACTAGAATTCAAATAAATCACAGAAACAACACAAACAATTATCACAATAAGAGCTGCCGGCAAGATCTACCAACTGTTCCTAAAGATCTACTAACTGGTCCTAAAGATCTACCAACTGTTCCTAAAGATCTACTAACTGGTCCTAAAGATCTACCAACTGGTCCTAAAGGTCTAGTTACCCGTCCTAAAGATCAAGTAACTGGTCCTAATGATCTACTGACTGGTCCTAAAGATCTATTAACTGTTCCTAAAGATCTAACGATTGGTTCTAAATAACTATTAACTGGTCCTAAAGATCTACTGACTGGTCCTAAAGATCTACAAACTGGTCCTAAAGATCTAGTAACTGGTCCTAAAGATCTAGTAACTTTTCCTAATGATCTACTAACTGGTGCTAAAGATCTATTAACCAGTCCTACAAACTGGTCTAAAAGATCTAATAGCTGGTCCTAAAGATCTATAAACTGGTCCAAAGATCTACAAACTGGTCCTGAAGATCTATCAAGTGGTCCTAGAGATCTACCAACTGCTCCTAAAGATCTTTTAGTTTATCTTAAAGCTCTACTAACTGGTCTTAAAGATCGAGTAACTGGTGCTAAAAATCTACCAACTGGTCCTATATATGTAGTAACTGGTCCTACATATGTAGTAACTGTTCCTTATACATCCCGTTGGCTTATATAAACTGGGTCTCTGCAACAACCAGTTCTCAGTTCATCATAATTAAAGCAGAAACAGTCAAACTAAAGAACTTTAATCCCCAAATATAAAAATCACTATAATTTTTTGGTATTTGAGGACCTTTACCACATTTAATTTAGCTAATAAAATGTAGCTAAAAAACGATTATTCTGAAAAAACAACCACAATGGATGAACAATTTCACATCGAAAACAGTAAAATATGATTTCACCATCAGGATAATCAATAACAGAATCCACTGATACCAAATCAGTTCATTACCTGCAGGTTAAACTGTTCTCACTCACAGCCGGAGCTTTCTGCCAACAGTGAAGGCCTCGTGTTTACACGATGACTAAATCATCAGAACAAATTTAATCTGAGATCATGCTGGATGAAAGCAGCGTTAGCCGTTAGCATGCTAACTGTACGTCTATGCTGAGTAACGGGGATGAATTAGCTTAAGTTAGCTTAGTATCTAACTTCCTGCCTATAAACACACGAGGAGCTAACGATGCTAACAGCGGCTGGGTGGAGCAGTTAGCTGGTTGTCGGATGCTAACATGGAATAAGAAATAATGATGCAAACGTTTAATCCCGTTCGCTGGTTGATGCTAACGGTTAGCATGGCTAACACATGCTCCGCTGCTGCTCAGACGCCGCTCCCCGCTTTGTGTCGCAGCCGGGCCGCTGCGCCGGTAAACGGCTACAAACCGGGCGGAGCGGCGGCAGCGGGCGGCTCCGGGTCACAACAACCAGGCTTAGACGTTTAACATGAACAGTTTTGTGTATTTTCGGTACTTACTGAGAACTAGAACCTGCTGGCCGAGCATCTTGACAGCGGAGCCGGACAGCGGTAGCCTGGAAGGTTCTGGGAGGCACGAGGAGAGGGAGGAGTCACAACGCGGGGCGTGACACCAGCAGGGTCCGACCAATAAGCTGAGAGATGACATATGAATGACAGCCAGTTCCACCAATAGAATCAATGAGCTGAAAAGCGAATCAGATCAGCCTTTTATGGAGCAAACCGACCAGACTCCAGTAACATTTCAGAATCAGAATCAGAATCGGGATCAGAATCGGGATCAGAATCAGGATCGGAATCTGAATCAGAATCAGCTTTAATTGCTAAGTACATACACAACATACAAGGAATTTGGTTTTGGTTTTTGGTGTCAGTCTAGGAATAAGGAACAGAGAATAAAATAAGTACAAAAAACAATATTAAAGCTGCAAGCAGCGTTGGACGGGTCCTCGCATCCGTGCTGGTCGGCGAATCCACGCACGTCCACCAGGTGGCGCTGCGACCGAGAGTGCATGTCGGCCTATGGATACGATGAGGGCTGGACTCTGATCACACGTGTAAAATTTCAGGCAGATTGGAGCATGTTCAGGCTACTTCTAGAGCTTTTTCTGTCCATCCACCAGGTGGTGCTGCGACCGAGAGTCTATATTGGCCTATGGATGTGAACAGGATCAGACTCTGATCACACATGTAAAATTTCAGGCAGATTGGACCATGTCCAGGCTAGTTATAGAGCATTTCCTTCCATCCACCAGGTGGCGCTGCGACCGAGAGTTTATGTCGGCCTATGGATGTGATCAGGACTGGACTCTGATCACACATGTAAAGTTTGAGGCAGATTGGAGCATGTTTAGGGCAGTTACACAGCAGTTGATGTTTCATGGCGAAGCATCAAAATTCACGAGGCCGCCATGGCCACGCCCTCAGACTTAAGGTGAGCATTTTGATAACTTTTGATCACCCATGCCTGGAGTACATCCTGGCCGAATTTCAGCTCTCTCTGTGTTACCCTGTTTGAGTTTATAGCTTTTGAAAATGCACAAAAATGAGCCAAAATCGTCAAAACGTATGACATATAATTCAAAATGGCCGACTTCCTGTTGGGTTTTGGGCATGGGTGTCAATTACATTTTTGTGTGTCTTGACGAGTTACATAAGCCTACAAAGTTTCATAATTTTAGCTAAAACTTACTGGCCGTAGTAACTGTTTGAAATTTTCCAGGTGGCGCTATGGAGTCATTTTGCCACACACATGTGCAGTTTCCCTAAAATATCAAATGGGTTGCCGGTCCAGATATGTGTGGTAATTTTGGCGAGCGTTTGAGCATTTTTAACCTGTCAAAAAGTACTTTGTTTATTACGGCAACGATGCGTTGCCACGGCAACAGTGTTTCATGAATCGTCAAAATCTTCACACTGTGGCATCGTCTAGGCATAACCAGTTTGCGCTCTTTGCCCTCTTTGCCCTCTTTGCCCTCTTTGCCCTCTTTGCCCTCTTTGCCCTCTTTGCCCTCTTTGCCCTCTTTGCCCTCTTTGCCTTTTTCAGGCAACTTCTTGGTTTTGCCAGGAACCACCCTTCAACTCCAACCCACTGACACTCCACACCACAGACCACAACCTTTCCACTCCACTATCATCCTCCGCAAGGTTCCCAGTGGGGATTCGAACCGTGACCCTCCACATGACAGACACACAACCTATGTGTGAGCTATCTTTCACACAAGGTCCTTCGTGGACTTTGTTGTAATGATGGTTGAAAGAGGTTGTCATACAGCCAAAGTATGTATATATTGTAAATAAAGCTGCTGTAACAATGTAAATTTCCCCTGGAGTGGGGAGAAATAAAGAACTTTATCTTATCTTTATCTTATCTTAAAAAGTGTCAAAAGAGCCCTGGGCTGGATTCGAACCAAAAACCTCCTGGATGAGAGGCAGATAACTTACCACTGCGCTATCCTTCCTACTGGGTGTAATTGTTAGTTTTCGTAAATGATGGTACACAAAACTATTAAGGAGGTGAAGATAATAAAGGTACTAAGGTGGATTTCAACCGGGCACCTTCAACAGGCCAGGCAAAAAACTTACCTCTACACCACCTGTCCTACAAGATGCTGCTCTAACTTTGCTTAAATGATGCTAGCAATTAGTACTGGAGCATCCAAAGGACACATAAAAAGTGTGAGTGGGGATTTGAACCATGGACCTTCAACATGTGAGGCACAGAACTTACCTCTGCACCACATTTCCTACAAGGTGTTGTTGTAAATTGGCTTAAATGATGGCATCAATCAGTACTGGAGCAATCAAAGGACAAATAAAAGGTGTGAGTGGAGATTTGAATCATGTGAGGTACAGAACTTACTTTGTAGGTTTGTTTCTGAGACTGAATACACCCAATCTCATCTGATCTGCAAAGCTAAGCAGGCTTGGGTCTGGTTAGTATTTGGATGGGAGACTACCTGGGAATACCAGCTGCTGTAAGCTTTTTACTTCTCCTCACAACCTGAACAAGACACTGCTGGTCATTCACTAGAGACAGCTATCAACTAAAACCTCTTGGTTTCTTTATTATACACTCTATGAGGTGGATAAGCTGCAGCTCATGCTGATTTATTGCTGGTTCTGGTTGGAGCCAAAGAACAAAGGCGTCACCTGTTGGAGCAGCTGATGTCCTGCAGCCTCTTCACCACAGAAAGCCTCTGACAGCTTCAATTCTTTACACTCTGACTGCAAGACACCAATCACATAGGAACATATACATGTGTGGAACAAAGAGCTGAACTGACACTCAACATGTGTTTGACCATTTATTGATAAAGACATTCAAACATGTCTAGAGATAGAACACCAACGCACGGTGTAAGAAAGGTCAGAACAGACTTCACCTGCTCAGGAAACTGAGGTCCTTCGGGGTGCAGGGAGCAATTCTGAGGACCTTTTATGGTTGTGTGGTGGTATCAGCCATCCTGTATGGAGTGGTCTGCTGGAGCAGCAGCATCACGGCTGCAGACAGGAAGAGACTAAAGAAACTGGTTAAGAAAGCAAGCTCTGTCCTGGGCTGGTGTTAGACAGGAGGATGATGACAAAGCTGTTGTCTATCATGGAGGACATCTCCCACCCCCTGCAGGAAACAGGACCATCACCGGCAGCTCCTTCAGGGACAGACTGCTTCACCCACAATGTTTGAAGGAGGTCCTTCCTTCCTGCAGCAGTCAGACTGTGTTCAATCAAACCTGCTCCCAGTAGTTCAGATCACCCATGAAGTAACTGCAATAAAATGTAAATAAGTCAATATGTGCAATTTCACAAGTTTTTTTTTTTTTACAAGCATTTCTATTTCTTCTCTAAGGAGAAAGCATCTATTTATATCTGTGCACTGAGTGCTGCTTTTCTTTTTACTTTTTTTCCTATCTGCTACTGCCACACTGAAAATTTCCCCACTGCAGAATCTACCTATCCATCCATCTATCTATGGTCCATCTACCTCCCTACCTATCTATCCATCCATCCATCCATCCATCCATCCATCCATCTCTCTCACGGGTGTGGGGGTTGATTCACCTGTTCTCAATCACCTTAATCCACGAAGGCCCGGTTCTTCATTCTTCCGCTCTCTGCCAGACCAGAGACTTTGAAACCAGAACCTTTCTCCTACAATTAGTCTGGTTTCCCCTTTTTGTTTTCACCTTGGTTTAGTTATCCTTTCTGTGTTGGTTTTAGTTTCATTCGTTAAATAAACTCCTTGTAATCTTTGACCTGTGTCTGCAGATGTCCTGTGACACCAATGATCCCATCTGATATTTAGCATGTTTTCAATTATTGGTCCCATTTCTTTAAAAAAAAAAAAAAAAAAAAAAAAAAAAAGCCCCCTGAAATCTGATCAGATAAATGAATGTGAAACTACTTTGGGTCTGCTGCAGCTGCCTCCCTCTGATCTTGTTCCTGCCCACAGCACAATCTGATCAGTGAAACACTGAAGGACAACTTCAACATGTAAAACATAAATAAGCAAAGGCTGCAACTCGTGATTATTTTAATTTTAACTTAACTTTATGTGCTGTTCAAAAACTTTATTTTTTCTGCAAATGTGTAGTGATTCCAAATCTTGGTTATTGATCTCCTTGATTACAAAAAAAATCTGTATTGACCCGAAAAAAAACAAACATGTCAGGCACCCTATGATGTTAACTGTTTGCCTGAATGTTTTTGTTTAAAATCCTCAGTAATAACCTTTGACTGGTTGCTCTTAACCCTGTAAAACTCACTGCTGCAAAAATACAACATCAGCTTATTTTTTAATTACTATTTTCTATTTTATATATATCTGAAATAAACCCTAATCTGTGGGTCTGACAGCAGCGTGAGGTCAAAGAAGCTGCCATCAGCTGCTGCACTTCTGTCCGTCCAGCAGATGGAACCATGGAGCTGCAGTGAAGTGAAGAGCAGCACAAGGCAACCACCACTTCCATCCACTGACGCATTCAATTTGACTGACGCTAATGTTTTATTGACTTCCAACCACTAAACCAATATGATCACTGATGCACTGAGCTGAAGAAGTAATGTTACATTTCAAACATAACTGGGGAAATAACCGAAACTTCTTCCTTAGGAAAGGAGAAAGTATAAGAGTATAAAGGCAGTGCAAGAATAAATAAGAAAAAAACGGTGCAAAAATTGCCCATAGCATTATATACAGATGATTTTATTCTTAAAAAAAAAAACAACAAACATGTAGAAGACTATATACAGAGGATCAGGTTTCAGGTATAGATAGATCGACAGATGAATCCTTACTGTGAAAATATTTAAAGACATTGAACATTGTGCAATATAAGGTCAGTCAGCAGCCTCAGTTCATGCACCAAGAAAACTTTTATGCATTTTTTAAAAATAAAAAATTACATGTTTCTAAATTTTCTCCATTTACAAGGCAGGGAGATAACCGAAACTTCTTCCTTAATAGTTCCTGTTTAGTTTGTATGCTGTGGTGTCAGGATTACTACACGTGGAAATGAATATCAAATTAAAATCATTTCCATATCTTGACAAGTTGTTGCGATCACAAAATAAATTAAAGCTGCAAGCAGCGTTGGACGGGTCCTCGCATCCTTGCTGGTCGGCGAATCCACGCACGTCCACCAGGTGGCGCTGCGACCGAGAGTGCAAGTCGGCCTATGGATGTGATGAGGGCTGGACTCTGATCACACGTGTAAAATTTCAGGCAGATTGGAGCATGTTCAGGCTACTTATAGAGCTTTTCCTGGTCATCCACCAGGTGGCGCTGCGACCGAGAGTGTATATTGGCCTATGGATGTGATCAGGGTCAGACTCTGATCACACATGTAAAATTTCAGGCAGATCAGACCATGTCCAGGCTAGTTATAGAGCATTTCCTTCCATCCACCAGGTGGCGCTGCGACCGAGAGTTTATGTCGGCCTATGGATGTGATCAGGACTGGACTCTGATCACACATGTAAAGTTTGAGGCAGATTGGAGCATGTTTAGGGCAGTTACACAGCAATTGATGTTTCATGGCGAAGCATCAAAATTCACGAGGCCGCCATGGCCACGCCCTCAGACTTAAGGTGAGCATTTTGATAACTTTTGATCACCCATGCCTGGAGTACATCCTGGCTAAATTTCAGCTCTCTCGGTGTTACCCTGTTTGAGTTTATAGCTGTTGAAAATGTACAAAAATGACCCAAAATCGTCAAAAAGTATGACATATAATTCAAAATGGCCGACTTCCTGTTGGGTTTTGGGCATGGGTGTCAATTACATTTTTGTGTGTCTTGACGAGTTACATAAGCCTAGCAAGTTTCATAATTCTAGGTCATACGTAGTCGCCGTAGTAACCGTTTGAAATTTTCCAGGTGGCGCTATGGAGCCATTTTACCACACACATGTGCAGTTTCCCTAAAACATCAAATGGGTTGCCGGTCCAGATATGTGTGGTAATTTTGGCGAGCGTTTGAGCATTTTTAACCTGTCAAAAAGTACTTTGTTTATTACGGCAACGATGCGTTGCCACGGCAACAGTGTTTCATGAATCGTCAAAATATTCACACTGTGGCATCGTCTAGCCATAACCACTTAGCTGACCAATTTTCAAGATGATATGACAAAGTTTCCGGCAATGGTAGGTGCAAATGTAATGACAATTACTTCCTGTTGCCAATAGGGGGTGCTATGAGTATTTCTAAATTTATGGGTGTGGATGTGTTCAGATCCAGACTGGTGTCCACCATGTCAAGTTTGGTCCAGATTGGACCATTTCTAGCTGAGATATTAATAATTCAATTTTCATGGCGAGAAATCGAAATTCGCCGCGCCGCCACAGACACGCCCTTTAATGACGAGCCACCATTTTCTCTGGGAATCATCATCAATGTGTTCTGGCTTATGTCACCAAATTTGAGGTGAATCTCATCAACCTGCTAAGAATAGTTCCTCAAAATGTAAAAAATGTCAATTTCCTGATACCACAAGGTGGCGCTATGACTGTCAACGAATATACCCACATGGATGTTGTCAGGGCCGGACTGCGATCACACGTAAAATTTCAGGCAGATTGGAGCATGTACAGCTGAGTTAGACACCACTTCCTGTTTCATGGCGAACGATCCATTTTTTTGGGAGTCGCCATGGCCACGCCCTTTGAAATGAGATGAACATTTTGATAACTTTTCATCAGGTCGTGTGTTTGCATATATTGGCCAAATTTGACGTCTCTCGGACTTATCCCCGATGAGTTATTAATTTTGAAAAATTTACAGCTAATTCAAGATGGCCGACTTCCTGTTGGGTTTAGGGCGTGGCCGTGATTGACTTTTTCGTGTGTCCTGATGTGCTGAATATGCATACAAAATTTTGTAGCTGTAGATGAAACGTCGTTCAAGTTGGCCTAATGACCAAATTTTCAATTTTCCAGGGGGCGCTATGGAGCCATTTTGCCACACACATGCGCAACTCCCATAAAATATCAAATTTTTCGCCAGTCCTGATGAGCATGCCAAATTTGACGCGTTTTGGGGTATGATAAGGCCGCCAAAAAGGCAATTCAAAAGACGGTAAAATAATAATAATAATAATAATAATAATAATAATAATAATAATAATAATAATAATAATAATAATTCCTTGCATTCCAATAGGGTCTTCACACCGTCGGTGTTCGGACCCTAAAAATAAAAAATATATACAGATATTTACACATCTAGAAAAAAGTATATACACAATAGTGCAAAATGACAATTGCTAGAGTGACAATACAGTGCAAAAAGCAGAGAATACTGTTCGTAGTGCAAAAACATCATACAGATGTGGAGGAATGGCTCAGCCGTTTCAGGTTTTTGTTCATAATAATAAGTGCTGATAAACTTCTGACCATTACACAATCTTCTACTCATTCAAAAGTTAATCTACAGCCATTTTGTAAAATGAAAAGTAAAACATCTGAACTTATTAGCAAAGGACCAGTTCAATTTGATTTTATTTACGTTGTGCAGATTCACAACGTATGTGAGGCTAGCAGCTGCAGATCAGAGACCAGATCCAAAGAACAAACACAGAGTTAGTGATATGTAATGGTGATATAAAACACTATAGAGAGAAGAGGAGCCCAGTGCACCATGGGAATCCTCTGGCAGTCTAAACCTATAGCAGCATAACTGAGTGACACCTAGGTGATCATAAGCAGCCCTAACTATAAGCTTTATCAAAGAGGAAAGTTTTAATCAGCATCCTGTAAGTAGAGAGGGTGTCTGACTGGAGCTGGTCATTAAGAGTTTTACATGTTAGAAGCAGGATTTTAAATTCTATCCTGGATTTTGCGGGGAGACAATGAAAAGACCAACACACCGATGCCTTTTTGTTCAGGTTTAAATACACAATACGTTATCATAAAAATTAATAAACAAAAATGCTAAACATATATAGAATAATTAAATAAATGAATATGCTTTGATTTTGAAAAGGATATTTTTCATTTTAATTTACTTCATAACATCTAATGTCTTATTGTTAGTGCACAGCATTTCACTGCATACTGTATGAGAATGTGACAAATAAAAACTCTTGAATCTTGGATCTAATGCCTCATTTATTATCACAAAATAAATCCTGAAGTGAATAAACAAGGCAATAACTGACCGAGTTATTTCACAATGCCTCGTTAATTGATTTAAGGGCTAACTTCACAGGAAAGTTGTTTTTTTTTTTTTCAAGAAATAATTCATTGGCACTCCACAATATAAATGTACAGAACATGAAATATTAAGTGTGCAATACATTAATAAATAATAAATTCTGCACAGAATTTTTTTTTTTATCTGATGAAGCTGATTCTCACGTCTTAAAATAGTTTCTGGACTTCATCTGAGCAGCTGTGTATTGTTTTGTTTTCTAATTCAGTGATGACTGGCATTTCATTGATTTACTTCCACAAAAACTTCTGTTCTTTTTTGTCTTTTCATTATCGCTGTGAAGATGATTTTTCTAATTACTGTGCTCATTTCAACATTCTTTGTCTTCCTCCTTAAATATCTACTGTCAGCCTTAATTAGAACAAGTGATTTTAGCAGCTCAATCTAAAGTTGTTTGTCTCAGTGAACTCAGAGAAAACACGGTCAGATATCAGTGTTTTATTAAAGCTTCCCAGCACCGTCTCTGACAGTAATAAGGCTCAGAATAGATTCTGCATCAGTAAACATCCAGCAGTTTGACACAAATCTTTTCAAATGAAACCGCTTCAAAAAGCAAAACATAAATTCCACACGATGAAATAAACAAATAACCCGCATTGTGTTGGAGCAGACCAGAGGTCTGAACTACGAGGTCAGTTCAACATATCAAGGCTTTCTTTGTGTAAGTCGGTTCAATAAAAACTAAAATTCCAGTCAGAGTTAACAGGCATCAAAAAGGTGGTTTTCAACTTTCTTTAAGTCAGACTTTCTCCTTCAGACTCCGTTTACACAAAAGGAGGCATTTAACGCATCAATTGACTCTTACTAATTAAATGATCATGTGCACGTCCTTCAGTCAACAGGCTGTTTTAATGGAGAACAACAGGAAATATAAAAATATATGATGGTAAAAAGACCTAAACGTAAAAACATATTTATGTGATTTCTGCATCACCAGCTGAACACGTAGTGCATGATAGTAACATACAGATCAGCAGGTTTACTCACTCAGAGTCATCAGGAAACGATCTGGTTAAAGGGAGACGCTTCTTACAGCCAATTTAAATCTAAACTCTGAACAGAATTTGGACCAGGTTAGCGCCACAGCATCAGTTACCATGGAGACCAAGCTCACAGCATCAGTTACCATGGAGATCTATCTCCACAGTGTCAGTTACCATGGTGACCAAGCTCCACAGCATCAGTTACCATGGAGACCAAGCTCCACAGCATCAGTTACCATGGAGATCTATCTCCACAGTGTCAGTTACCATGGAGATCTAACTCCACAGCATCAGTTACCATGGAGATCTATCTCCACAGTGTCAGTTACCATGGCGATCTAGCTCCACAGCATCAGTTACCATGGCGCTCTAGCTCCACAGCATCAGTTACCATGGAGACCTAGCTCCACAGCATCAGTTACCCCGGAGATGTAGCTCCACAGCATCAGTTACCCTGGAGATCTATCTCCACAGCATCAGTTACCATGGAGATCTAACTCCACAGCATCGGTTGCCATGGTGATCCTAGCAGGTTAAAACAGAGCCACCTTCCTGATACTAAAACCTATGACTTTAAGCTCAACACACTGGCTGACACATTAACCTCATTTCGTAGTTCAGCCCCCAGCATGAAAAAAAATAAATTAAATAAATAAAATATAATAAATAAATAAATTCATCCAGTGAGGCAGTTGACAGGCGTTGTGACATCACAATGGGCAGGTGTTTCTGGGGATAACAGAGGAATCTGATTGGACAGCAGCTGTCCTCACGTCCTGATTCAGGTCCAAGTCTGTCTGATGATCAGAACCCCACCACCCAACCCTTCCCTCCACGTGTTTGTTGTTGCCATGGAGACCAGCTGGTTGTATCTCTGCAGTCACTCTGATTGGTGGATGGAGACGTGTCAGAGTTCATCCTTCGACCCGCTGAGCACCAGACTGTGACTCGCTTCACGCTTCAGGAAGTTCAGGAAGTCTCGCAGCTCCCGACCACCCTAAGACAAAGGAGATGTCATGTGACCGACACGTCATGTGACACTCAGATAGACCGGATTCCAGTCATGTGTTACCTCGTATCGTACAGGTTCGTCCTTTTTCCCCACTGGAGCGAAGTAGATGGTGGGAAACCTGCAGAGAGACAGAGGACAGGAAGTAAAAATCTGACAGAGGACAGGAAGTAGAGACTGACAGAGGACAGGAAGTAAAGATCAGTAGAGGACAGGAAGTAAAGACTGACAGAGGACAGGAAGTAAAGATCAGTAGAGGACAGGAAATAAAGACTAACAGAGGACAGGAAGTAAAGATCGACAGAGGACAGGAAGTAAACATCAGCAGAGGACAGGAAATAAAGACTGACAGAGGACAAGAAGTAAAGACTGACAGAGGACAGGAAGTAAAGCCTGACAGAGGACAGGACGTAAAGACTGACACAAGACAGGAAGTAAAGAATGACAGACAGGAAGTAAAGACTGACAGAGGACAGGGAGTAAAGATCAGCAGAAGACAGGAAGTAAAGAATGACAGAGGACAGAAAGTAAAAACCTGACAGAGGACAGGAAGTAAAGATCAGTAGAGGACAGGAAATAAAGACTAACAGAGGACAGGAAGTAAAGATCGACAGAGGAAAGGAAGTAAAGATCAGTAGAGGACGGGAAACAAAGACTGACAGAGGACAAGAAGTAAAGACTGCCAGAGGACAGGAAGTAAAGAATGACAGAGTACAGGAAGTAAAGACTGACAGAGGACAGGAAGTAAAGAATGACAGACAGGAAGTACAGAACGACAGAGGACAGGAAGTAAAAACTGACAGAGGACAGGACGTAAAGAATGACAGAGGACAGTAACTAAAAACCTGACAGAGGACAGGAAGTAAATAATGACTGACAAGAAGTAAAGAATGACAGAGGACAGGAAGTAAAGACTGACAGAGGACAGGAAGTAAAGATCAGCAGAGGACAGGAAGTAAAGACTGACAGAGGACAGGAAGTAAAGATCAGCAGAGGACAGGAAGTAAAGATCAGCAGAGGACAGGAAGTAAAGATCAGCAGAAGACAGGAAGTAAAGAATGACAGAGGACAGGAAGTAAAGATTAACAGAGGACAGGAAGTAAAGATCAGCAGAGGACAGGAAGTAAAGACTGATAGAGGACAGGAAGTAAAGATCAGCAGAGGACAGGAAGTAAAGACTGACAGAGGACACTCTTCTCACCCTTGGACGTCGTATCCCAGTGGGACGTCGTTTTCGACAGCATTCATCTTTGCGATGACGATTTTCGGATCATAATACAGCTGAGAGGACGGAGAGAGAGAACATCAGCATCAGAACCGGCGTTAGAGTTCACAGAACCACATCAGTGGAACTACTGTTGGTTCTGACAAACACAAAAACCTTCACAGGCAGAAGAACTGGTCATATATAGGAAAACAATACATTCTCTTTTCCAGAATCTGGATTTATTTCCAGCTCAGATCTTATTTTTCCCTCACTGTGGTTCATTTTCACTGCAGTCTAAAGTCCTGCAGCTCTATGGAAACAGAACAACATGAAGGAGGAGACAGAACTCAGAAATGTCTTCGGTCAGTATCGAGACAGTTTTTTCTCTTCGTCAAATGTTTCACTAATGGTCACAGCTGAGTCAGTTCTTCCTGTTTTTACCGTTTCCAACCAACAAACGCTGTGATTCTGGTGATATTATCAAGATGCATTTCAAATCTACCAGCAAGTTTTGGGGTTCAGATGGCAAAAAGGATTTAATGAAGTATTTAATTAGCAAAATTGTCTAAAATCCTGTTTTCATGCCCCAGTTACTACGTGTACACTGATGGAATTTAGTGAATTTCAGCTAAAATACAAAATAAAGGTGTTACCGTGTGAGCCAGCTCCCTGTACACCGGCTCCAGCTTCTTACAGTGAGGACAGGATGGAGAGTAGAACTGGATCAGAACATCTTTATCTGGATCATTGACCACATCATCAAAGGACTCGGCAACAACCATCTGCAGCACAGAGAGGACAGAGGTCACATAGAGGACAGAAGTCACAGAGAGGTCAGAGGTCACAGAGGACAGAGGTCACAGAGAGGTCAGAGGTCACATAGAGGACAGAAGTCACGGAGAGGACAGAGGTTACAGAGAGGTCAGAGGTCAGAGAGAGGACAGAGGTTACAGAGAGGACAGAGGTCAGAGAGAGGACAAAGGTCAGAGTAGGACGGAGGTCACAGAGAGGTCAGAGGTCACAGAGAAGACAGAGGTCACAGAGGGTTCAGAGGTCAGAGAGAGGACAGACGTCACAGAGCGGTCTGAGGTCACAAATTCAGACCTGACAGTAAAAAACTCAGTGAACTAAAGTGAGTCCAGCTGTGATTTCCAAATAGTCTAACTTATGAACATGGTTCTAAAATGAGCTGTAAACAGCAGAACTTTCTCAGTTCTGGACCTAGGGACTGTGTCTATCAATGTCTACATCATGGCTCCACGTGGAAAAGAACTGAACAGAGGAAGTGAAAAATCCGACTGTGAGACTTGACAAAGATGGAAAAGGATCCAGGAAGATCAGTGAGCAACGAAAAACCAGTGAAGCACAAAGTCAGCAGTAATCTGGAGGTATAAAAGGAGCCATAGTTCCACTAATCAGAGCTCCTAAAATGACTCCACAGACAGTGAACTACTTCACAATCTACCTGTGAAAAACAGATGGCAGTTGCTTCAGACTTGGTACAGGGGTTATGAATGGAAATCAGACTTTGTGTGAAGCTCAGACAGTGTGAAGGACACTTCAGAACATCAACCTCTATGGACAAAGGACAAGAACTAAACCTGGATGCTGCTCAGAATTAAATTTCCCAATGAAAGTTTGTTAAAGAACATAAAAGAAGTCTGATGGATGTTGGAGAACATTGTTTGGTCAGATGAAGATAAATGAGTTGGGCTCTGATGGAGTCCAGCATGTTTGGTGTGAACCTGACCAGGACTACCACAGTGGATGCATCGTCCTGACAGTGAAGCACGGAGGTCCAAAATTACTTAAAATTTGTCCAAAATTACTTGAATTCCTTCCAGAATGACTCAGTTGTCCATCTAGAACCTGGACAGTGTGAATCCTGACCTAAACATGACAGAACCTTTCTGGTATTTTCCACAGATAGGTAGAGCAACACAACCCCTCCAGCAAGACCAGCAGAATAAAACAGTGTGAAGAATGTGAGAAGATGTGAGCAGAAATTAGTGGACTCCCTCTACGCTGAGGAGGATTCAGTCCTTCATCAGAAACAAAGGTGGACATATGAAAGACCGAAGAAACCGAAGAATCTGATGAAACATGGACTCACTTTAGTTTCACTGCATTCCTGCTCTGTGTTGAAGGAGATTTAACACAACTAAGACCATAAACTTACTAGGAAACAGACAAAGTGAGGAAGCAGCTTGTTTTCTTACAGACTTTGATACGACCAACCAGAAGAGCTACAAAAGAAAACGGGTCTAGGTTTGTTCAGAAGCTGCATCCATCTGTTATTAGCAGTCTGTGGTCTCACCTTGACGTCAGCGGTGTTTCTCTCAGGTACCGGCTCTGATTTAACATATCGTTTGAGTCGACCTGCGAAGTAATCATCCAGAAACCTCTCCAGAGACTGACCATCCCTCCTGAAACACACAGTAATCTGATTACTAACTAGCCCTCTGAAACACACAGTAATCTGATTACTAACTAGCCCTCTGAAACACATAGTAATCTGATTACTAACTAGCCCCCTGAAACACACAGTAACCTGATTACTTACTTGCCCTCTGAAACACACAGTAATCTGATTACTAACTAGCCCTCTGAAACACACAGTAACCTGATTACTTACTTGCCCTCTGAAACACACAGTAATCTGATTACTAACTAGCCCTCTGAAACACACAATAACCTGATTACTGACTAGCCCTCTGAAACACACAGTAATCTGATTACTAACCAGCCCCCTGAAACACACAGTAACCTGATTACTTACTTGCCCTCTGAAACAAACAGTAATCTGATTACTAACTAGCCCTCTGAAACACAGTAATCTGATTACTAACTAGCCCTCTGAAACACACAGTAATCTGATTACTAACTAGCCCTCTGAAACACACAGTAATCTGATTACTAAAAAACTGTTACCCCTGCGACCTGATTGGGTCATTATGTGTGAAGTCACACAGTGAAGGTGTTCACACAGAAGCTAACAAGGCACCAATCTAAGGATTTAGCCTCATTCAGCCCGGTTTGACCCGGTTCGGCCCAGTTACATACGTGAACTCCTCCCTCATGGTGTACTTGTGGCCCAGTCTGGTCCGGATGGTGACGAACGGCAGCTCTCCTCCGTCTGACGTCCCCAGACCGAAGTCATCCTCCAGTTCAGACAGAAAGTCCTTCTTATTGGCTACTGAGTATGTTAGGCCCCGCCCACCATATTTAGATGCCACCTTCATCACCCTGGCAACAACACACAACAAGGAGAAGCTTCAATACTCCAGTCCTTTCTGTAGATCTACAGATTACTGACGTCGATTTTTGACATTTTTATGATCAGTATTGTTGCTCTTATTGACTGATTATCACAAGATAAACTAAATGTTCATCTTTAGCTCTGAAGTAGCAGCTCTCTGCAACAGCTGTCCTGCCAACAGCTCTGTCTGATTGGCTGTTACATGTCAGAGTAACAACCAATCTCTGACAGCTATTGATTACAGCCCGAGACAAACGAGCAGATTAGCTAAGCTCTTTGAATGTGAGGCAGCAAAAACTGCTGAAGGTTTAAGAAACAGTCAACAAGAAACATTCCTGATGTTACACAGAAAGACCAGCATTTCACTCTAAGTATTAACAGCTAGAACTGATTCTCCTGTTGGCGCTAGGCTAATGCTAACACTGAGAGGTTAGCTGTAGCTCTTAGCCTGCAGCTAACTGCAGTGTCGTCTGGTTTCCAGTGATAACCCCTGTACCAAGTCTGAAGCAGCTGCCGTCTGTTTCCACAACTAGATTGGGAAAGTAGGTGACTGACTATGGAGTCATTTTAGGAGCTCTGATTTGTGGAACTATGGCTCCTTTATTACCTCCTGATTACTGCTGACTTTGTGCTTCACTGGTTTTTAGTTGCTCACTGATCCTCCTAGATCCTTTTATCATCTTTGTCTAGTCTCACAGTCAGATTTTTCACTTCCTCTGTTCAATTCTTTTCCATGTGGAGCCATGATGTAGACATAGACACAGTGAATAGGTCCAGAACTGAGAAAGTTCTGCTGTTCCCAGCTCATTTTAGAACCATGTTCATCTGTAAGACTGGTTGGAAATCACAGCTGGACTCTGTTTCGTTCTTTGAGTTTCTATTTTCGAGCATAATTTTTTAAAATAGTCTTTATAAAATTGTTTGTTTTTGATTGTTCATCAAATGAAACATCCATCCATTATCTATACAGTGCTTAAACCTCATTAGGGTAGCGGGGTGGCTGGAGTCTATCCCAGCTGACTAAGGGTGAAGGCAGTGAACAACCTGGACAGGTCACCAGTCTATCACAGGGCTACAAATAGAGACAAACAAGCGCACTAGCATTCACACACCTACAGACAATTTAGATTTACCTATTAACCTGAGAATGTTTTTGGACTGTGGGAGGAAGCCAGAGAAAACCCACACATGCACAGGGAAAACATGTAAACTCCATGCAGAAAGAAGGCCGTGATGTGAACCAGGGATCTTCTACCTGCAAGGTGAAAGTGCTAACCACCACCACACCACTGAGCAGCCCCTCAAATGAAACACTTCCAAGTAATTAGATTACTATGAGGTGATAGAGTTTAGAATCATCTGACATTTAAGTGGTATTGCACAGGGCTGCACCGCTGTTGTAGACTGTCTGTGTGTTACCATGTGTTCTTCCTGTATGCTACCTGTACACATGTGATACCTGTGCAGATGTGTTACCTGTTCCTCCAGTAGTTGGACCCACGGACGTTGTGATGATAGTCCAGATCATAGTACGCCGTCAGCAGGTCACGAACTCTCAGACGATCTCTGTTCTCCAGGGTCATGTGAGGACACAGGCCATAACTACAGACAGGTGGACAGACAGGTGGACAGACAGGTGTTGGTGATGCTGCAGTTCCTCTGATGTCCAGCAGGTGTTGCTGTGATCAATGAAAGAATCTCACATGTGATCTCTGATGAAGCGTCTCAGCGAGCCGATGGTCAGATAGTCTTTGAAGACGACCAAACTGTCCTCAAACGTGTTGGAGAGTCTGGGAGGTCTGAACAGCAGCACACACCTGGAAACACACATGTAACAGTCATGTAACACTCATGTAACTGTAATGTAACACACATGGAAACACATGTAACTGTCATGTAACACTCATGTAACACTCATGTAACAGATACACATGACGGCGTGTTGACATTTGTCCTCAGACTCACTCTGAGTGGATTCCATGATCCTCGGCCAGCTGCAGATCAGTGCTGTGAGCGAACCTGAACTGTTCTCTGAGGAGACCTGCTGCATTCAGGAACTCAGCCAGACGAGAGCTGTCTGCACCTGAGAACACACCTGACACACACACACACAGGTAACAGGTCAGGTAACAACCACACCTGAAGTGATGTCACTCATTACAGTCAGGCAATGTAGAACCATACCGACGATGCTGGCGTCGTAGTTGTTGACGAAGGCCTGCAGATCTTCTTTGGTCCTCAGGAGAACCGAGTCTGGACCCGTCTGCTTCTTCATGTACTGATAGATCCCCTCTGAACACACACACACACACACACACACACACACACACACACACACACACACACACACACACACACACACACACACACACACACACACACACACACACACACACACACAGTTACACATTTGCACACCATCTATCCATTGATCCATTTTTCGGTTAGCACCTCAGCGCTAATCCAGCCTGAACCTCCATTCTGATGTTTCCTTCACCTCCACCAACAGGTGTTCAGGTAAACGTCATGACAGTATTTACACACAGACTTGTTTATGCTGTTTTTGTTTACCTGCGGTGCGAGGTCCATCGTAGGGGGCGGAGTCTCTGCCATACCTGAAGATCTTCAGAGTGGGATAACCAGAAACCCCAAACCGTCCACAGGTCTCTGAGTGAGTCGTACAGTCCACCTGGCAACCAGGTGAGAAACAGGTGAGATAGACAGGTGAGACACAAAAGTGAGATAGACAGGTGAGACGGTGGTCTATCTGCTAATGACAACAATAATAATGAAGGTGTTACCTTTGCTAACCGAACACTTCCCTTCAGTCGAGTCGCTGCTCTGTCAAACTCTGGAGCCAGTTTCTTACAGTGACCACACCTGAAGGAGACAAGGAAACAAGGAAGGTAACAAGGAGGGAAGGAAACAAGGAAGGAAACAATGAGGGAAGGAACAAGGGGGGAGGGAAATAAGGAGGGAAGCAGGGAGGGAAGGAAACAAGGAGGGAAACAAGGAAGGAAGAAAACATGGGAGGAAACAAAGAGGGATGGAAACAAGGAGGGAAGGAAACCAGGAGGGAAACAGGGAGGGGATTAAACCAGGAAGGAAACAAGGAGGGAAAACAAAGAAGGAAACAAGGAAGGAAACAAAGAGGGAAACAAGGAGAGAAGGAAGAGAGGAAGGAAACAAGGAGGGAATCAAGGAAGGAAGGAAACAAGGAGGGAAGAAAACAAGGAGGGGAGGACGCAAGGAAGGAAACAAGGAGGGAAGAAAACAAGGAGGGGAGGACGCAAGGAAGGAAACAAGAAGGGAAACAAGGAAGGAAGGAAACGAGGAGGGAAGGAAACAATGAAACAAGGAGCGAAACAGGGAAGGAAGGAAACAAGAAAGAAACCAATAGGGAAACAAAGAGGGAAACAAGGAAGGAAGGAAACAAGGAGGAAAACAAGGAGGGGATTAAACCAGGAAGGAAACAAGGAGGGAAAACAAAGAAGGAAACAAAGAGGGAAGGAAACAAGGAAGGAAACAAAGAGGGAAACAAGGAGAGAAGGAAGAGAAGAAGGAAACAAGGAGGGAATCAAGGAAGGAAGGAAACAAGGAGGGAAGAAAACAAGGAGGGGAGGACGCAAGGAAGGAAACAAGAAGGGAAACAAGGAAGGAAGGAAACAAGGAGGGAAGAAAACAATGAAACAAGGAGGGAAACAAGGAAGGAAACAAGGAATAAACCAATAGGGAAACAAGTAGGGAAACAAGGAAGGAAACAAGGAGGGAAACAAGGAAAGAAAGAAACAAGGAATGAACCAAAAAGGGAAGAAAGCAAGGAGGTAAACAAAGATAGAAGGAAAAAAAAGGAAGGAAACAAGGAGGGAAACAAGGAAAGAAAGAAACAAGGAATGAACCAAAAAGGGAAGAAAGCAAGGAGGTAAACAAAGATAGAAGGAAAAAAAAGGAAGGAAACAAGGAGAGATTAAAGGCAGCAGTGAAGGAAACAGCTCTTCGTTTGATTCGTCACTTTGTCAGTCTGAACACAAACACATTAGAAACCCGGAGTGTTCCGGAGCTAATGATGCTTATCTAACGGTACCAGGGAGCGTAGAACTTCACCAGCATGGTCTCGTGCTCCGTTGCCAGGTAGTCGAAGTCCGCATCCCCGAGCTCGAGCACGTCCCTGCGCGAGCACACGGCCGCGGGAAGGCGACACAGCAGCACGAGACAGACGCAAGTGGGAAACAGGTGCACGGAGGCCGCCATGTTGGAGACACAAACAGGAGACGGATACCGAACGGAACCGCGGTACCGGCGGACACACCGAGCAGAGCCGACACACACCGAGGAAACCGCCGGTAACGGAGGCCGCTGGTTTCCGGGGTAACCTTCAAAATAAAAAGCTGTTTTGTAACGTGGTGTCTCACAGAGCAGATGACACAAAACACGTTTTAAATGAAACTGGCCTAACCGGGACTCGGAGCTGGAAATTGTAAATACTGACACACTCAATGACCTGTTTTCAGCCAGACAACATCTGTCCAGCTCTTATTGTGAAAGAACTTAGATAGTGCTTCCGGTGGTTGCCTGCAGATGAAGGCGGGACAGGAAGTGAAAAACACCGGAGAGCTACTCTCATTTGTCCAGCGGCGCGTAAAGGTCATTGGTACGATTGGTCAACACAGCTGTCAATCACAAACTGAACCCCGCCTCCAAATTACTGTTTCACATTAACAGATTAACAAACAGCAGCGGAGATTCAGATCAATGAACACATTTACAAGATTTAAACTGTAGCTGTAATGATTACATTGATGTACGTGGCTCATTTAAAAACCTACAATATTATTCAAATTTCTCAGACTTATTGAAATATTAAAGAATATAAAATATTAATGACTGAAGACAGAAATATTCAAAAACAAGTTTATTTCCAAGATTTTAAAACAGACTTAAAAGAAGAGCACAGATGTAAACGTTGATTTGTTTACTGCAGAGCTGCACTAACATGGATTTCCTGCAAATCGCACTTTATTAGCACAATTTTATAAAAGTGTCACTGTGTTAAAGCAGCAGCAATGAATTTACTGGCCATCAGCTAATAAATGAATCGCCGGCTGTTCAGGTGATCAGTTCATCAGTTTGTAATTTTTAAATAAAAACATTGTAAATTCTGTCATTTCAACTTCTCCAACGTGAACATTTTCTGGTTACGTCCCTCTTCCTGTGACAGTAAACTGACGATCTTTGGACAAAACAAGATATTTGAGGAAACAGATAAATTTTTTTCTGACATTTTAGAGACAAAACAGCTGATTAATTGATCTCGACAATAATAACTAGTAGCTCTGATTCAGTGCTTGAACATGATTTTCTGAAATCTGTAGTTTCAGTGAGATGTTGACATTCATTTTATAATCTTTACGGTACAAGATTTGTCAGTGTGTTTAGTACATTAATCTAATGCAGACATTCTCCCAACAAAATGACATGATCACAAAACTAGAACTCTATGAAGTTATTTTGTCATTTCACACACGTTGATTTAAATGTTTATTTTCTTTCTGCTGATCTGTTACTTTCACATCAAATTTCATCGTAAAATTCCTTCTAACACAGAAACATCCATTTACAAACAGAAATAAAAACAGTTTGAAAAAAGTAAAAAAGTTTTTTGATGATTCTGTATTCAATATGAATAAACAAACGTTTCCACAAAACCTTCACAGAACGTTGGCACAACCTCCACTAACTGGTAAATAAGGCCCCAGAGCATCATGGTAGGACAAACTGCTTCAGTACAAATGTTTCTGATGTTTCACTGCTGAGCTAGTTGATGCTGAATTGTTTCTGCAGATCCAGATGTTTGTTTACGTTTAATCAGCTGACCATCACCTGCTGACATCACACAACTGTCACACCTGAGCCTTCAAGATGAAACAGAGCAACGAGAAAACAAAAACAAACCAACACAAAGGTACGAGAACCAAACCTGCAGCCCCTCATCTAAATCGCGTGACCAAGACTCTGCCCCTCTATGACATCAGAGGACATAAATTAAGAATAAATACATTTAAATAGACTTGCGGGAACCAACCTGTGGGTCAAAACTGGAACAAACCTGAAGAGTTTTGACGTTCTGTCTCAGATCTGTTCTGGTTCCTTCTAGAATCCAGCTGAAAACAGAGATCTACAATGAGGTCCAGAACTGGTGATCTGAACAGGAACAGTCCAAAGAAGTCCTAACTGTTCCTCTCAGTTAGCTTAGCACTGGCCTTGTGACGCCATCCCTACACCCAGAATGATGGTTCTGAATATAGAACACGTTCTGCGGTTTTAACACTGCTGCAGAAATGGTTCTGGACTCAATCTCAGTGATGTGTTCTGGAGTCTTTGAGCTGAATTCAAGTTTCTGAACTGTGTGCAGAAGGGTTAAGCTAACCCTAACCCGAACCTGGCCAAGTCCTAGAGAAGTCCAGAAAGAACAACTGTATGAGTAACTCCAGAACCATCAAGGATGGACTCCAGAACAAAACTTTGAAGAGGAGATTTAACCTTTAAAGTTCAGATCCAGAACTCTGTAAATGTGTTCTACAAATGTTCTTTCTCTGCTGGACTTCATCCTGTAACTGTAGTGTCACAGGTTCGATTCTGCTGTAGCAGATCTGGATCAGTGTCAGCTCTGAACCTGTCTGTGATTGGTCAGTCCGGAGCTACGTCTTGTCTACTTGGCCAATTCTCTGAGGAGCAGGTGGATTTGTGGGTCGAGTGGAAAAGCTTCATGAGGTTCTTGAATCGAAGGCGAACCTGCAGGAAACATCACAATCATCCTTAAGTCTGCATTTTAATATTTAAAAAAGAACGACATCACAGCTATACACCTGGACGTTGAAGCCCCGCCCCCTCACACCTGTTGGACTGTCCTGTTTCCCAGCTGGGCGGACACCTGTCTGAATGTGCTCTGATTGGCTCCTCTCTGCTGACACGTCGTCAGGATGAGTCGGTCTGCGTCACTAAAACAAACAGCAGCGTTCAATGTTTTGAAGACATTTACATCATGTTTCCAGAATGTTTTTATTATTAGAATGTTTTCTGATCGTTTCAACAACATCTGTGTGTTACTGTGTGTGTTTATCAGTGATACTGTCTGTTTGTGTGTCTGTTTGTGTTACCGTGTCCAGGTGACCACCTCTCCTCCCTTCGCCTCCATCTTGTTGTTTTTGGCCCCAGCAACTCGTGGCTCCGCCCTCTCCTTTCTGTCATTGGCCGTCTGAGGGTCGAATATGTTCCTGTCTGGAGGATTGTGGGAAATGCAGTCTGTGTCGGCACTGGCTGCTTTGGGTAACGAAGGGGCGTGAAGCTGTGAGAGGAAGTCACAGACTTCCTGCTGCAGGTGTGGGTGGAGTCTGAGCAGAGATGAGAGCTGGGAACATGATCAATCAATCAGAACATGGATCAGCACAAACACCAATCAGTCATCAGTCAATTAATATAACACGCAGTAGAAACACCAATCAATCGATCGATCGATCAGCAGAAACGCTGATTGATCATTCAATCCATTAGGCCAACAATCAGCCAATTATTGATAATTTGATTAGACTTGTAGTAAGATGAAATATTTAAACTGATGATCAGCTGATACCTGGTCCATGTCTTCAGGTGAGGGGGCAGGGCTTCCCTGCAACACTGACACCACCTGCTGGTAGGGGGCGGAGCTTTCTCCCAGGCTCCGTCTCAGTCGCCGAAGAAACCGTCGGCTGCGTTCAAACAGCTGCTGCTCCAACAGCTACCAAAGGAGAAGAAGGAGAAGAGGAGGGGTTAACACAAGCACCTGAGTGACCTCACAGTGATGTCAGAGTGATGTCACGCACCAGACTGCAGCGCTGCGCCTGTCTGCAGTTCAGAAATGCAGCGAAGTCTCTGAGCAACTGAGGCCATGGCTGCAGGATGCTGCTCAGTTTGCTGTACAGAACGTCAGGGGCCTCCTGGGGCCCCGCAGCTGAAAACTCATCCAGAACCTGCAGCAGCTGCTCCGGGAGTCCGGTGCTCACCTGTATGGCATCACACACCTGACAGGAAACACACAGGTCAGTGTTTGGGAAAATAAAAGTGATGAATGAAGTGAATGTCAGAATAAGAGCTCACTCTGTGCAGGTAGTCCTGAGCGAAGGCCACATCCTCCGACTGATCATCTCCATCGCTGTCAGCTGACTCCGCCTCCTCCTGGAAACACACACACCGGATCGGTAAACATATGGACTATTTCTACACTCATCATCTGATGTAGAACTTTCAGATTATTAAAGCGGTTGGAAAAATAAATCTGAATATAGGAGGCGATGATTTTTCTAATTAGTAGTAAACAGTGAAGTGCAATTTCACTTAAATGATTGTAGCACATTACAGTAATCAGATTACTTGTTAGTAGAACAGTAGAGTATTTGCTAAGATGTCAAATTAAAACTAACAGTTTAGATGTCCTAGATTAAAAATTCTGGCTCAACAACAGGAACAAAAGTCACTTGTTCAGCCTCATATCATCACACTTCCACCTCCATGCTTCACTGTCAGGACGATGCATCCACTGTGGTAGTCCTGGTCAGGTTCACACCAAACATGCTGGACTCCATCTGAACCCAACTCATTTATCTTCATCTGACCAAAGAATGTCCTCCAACATTTATCAGGCTACTTTCATGTTCTTTAGCAAACTTTCATCTGGAAGTTTAGTTCTGAGCAGCAACAGATGTTTTTTTCTTGTCCTCCATCCATAGAGGTTGATGTTCCGAATTGTCCTGATTGTTCTAATTGAAATGTCCTTCACACTGTCTGATCTTCACACAAACAAAGACTTCCATTCATATCCCCTGTAGCAAATCTGAAGCAGCTGCCGTCTGTTTCTCACAACTAAACTGTCAAAGTAGGTCAGTGTCTGTGAAGTCATTTTAGGAGCTCTGATTAGTGGAACTATGGCTCCTTTTATACCTCCTGATTGGTTTTTAGTTGCTCACTGATCTTCCTGGATCCTTTTCCATCTTTGTCAAGTCTCACAGTCAGATTTTTCGCTTCCTCTGCTCAATTCCTTTGAATGTGGTCCATGATGCAGACATAGATAGACTCAGTCCATAGGTCCAGAACTGAGAAAGTTCTGCTATTCACGGTTCATTTTAGAACCATGTTCATCAGTTAGACTGATTGGAAATCACAGCTGGACTCGGTTTAGTTTCACTGAGTTTCTACTTTGGAGCCTGAATTTTCAATAAAGTTTGTCTTTCCTGGACTTCTGTTTTTGGTTCTTGTTCCTGTTGGTTTTTGAAAGCAGGGACACGTGAACAAAATCTGCATGCTTACCTGCAGCTGGACGACAGACGCTCTGGATTCATCTGAAGATGTTCCTCTATCCTCTTTTTCTCTGGATGGCAGAGTCTGTTCTTGCTTCCTGTCTGGCTCTGCCTCCTCCAGGTCATCATCACTTCCTGCAGCGCTGGACGAAGATTCAGACAAAGTCAGGCGGATGTCGCCCTCCTCTTCCTCCTCCTCCTCTTCTTCTTCTTCCTTCACTCTGATGACATCATCTGCCAACAGCGGTAAAGATGAGGGGCCTTCAGGAGGAGGTGGCAGTGTGGTGTTCAGGGCATCTCTCCCAGCAGGAGGCGGAGTCACCCTGCTCCTCCTCAGACATGCCAGCATCTGACAATGGCGTCTGATTCGCTCTCTGGTTGCTGTAGAGATGGAGGAGGGTGTGATGTTGGCAGGGTTGTCAGTTCTGGTCTGCAGGAGGCGTTGGAGTGGTGCTCGTGGAGGCGGAGGTGATGAGGAGAAGTCAGCAGGAGGAGGTGATGAGGAGAAGTCAGCAGGAGGAGGTGATGGGGAGAAGTCAGCAGGAGGAGGTGATGGGGAGAAGTTAGCAGGAGGAGGTGATGGGGAGAAGTCAGCAGGAGGAGGTGATGGGGAGAAGTCAGCAGGAGGAGGTGATGGGGAGGAACCGGTGGGTGGATGGGGGAGGGGCTGCTGCAGCAGCACGAAGCCGATTCGTCTGAAGCCCAGGTGATCTGGGAGGCGGGGCGGGTACTGGCAGCTGGGGGGGAAGCTGTAGCTGCTGGGGGCGGAGCGTAGGAAGGTCAGCTGACTCTGACGGACCACGCCCTCCCTGCAGGAGGGCGGCGCCTCAGGGGTGGAGCCAGAAGGATCGTTGTAGCGGCTGATGGTCGGGAAGATGACGGGAAGACTCCGCTGAGAGCAAACAGACATCATTACCTGCTGAGACCTGATAAGCTTATAACCGATACAAATATCTGTAGCCAGTCAGGAAACAACTCAACTACAGCCAGTCAGCAAACACCTCAACTAAAGTCAATCAGGAAACACCTCAACTACAGCCAGTCAGCAAACACCTCAACTAAAGTCAATCAGGAAACACCTCAACTACAGCCAGTCAGCAAACACCTCAACTACGGCCAGTCAGGAAACACCTCAACTACAGTCAATCAGGAAACACCTCAACTACAGTCAATCAGGAAACACCTCAACTACAGTCAATCAGGAAACACCTCATCTACAGTCAATCAGGAAACACCTCAACTACAGTCAATCAGGAAACACCTCAACTACAGTCAATCAGGAAACACCTCAACTACAGCCAGTCAGCAAACACCTCAACTACAGCCAGTCAGCAAACACCTCAACTACAGCCAGTCAGCAAACACCTCAACTACAGCCAGTCAGGAAACACCTCAACTACAGTCAATCAGGAAACACCTCAACTACAGCCAGTCAGCAAACACCTCAACTACAGTCAATCAGGAAACACCTCATCTACAGTCAATCAGGAAACACCTCAACTACAGTCAATCAGGAAACACCTCAACTACAGCCAGTCAGCAAACACCTCAACTACAGCCAGTCAGCAAACACCTCAACTACAGCCAGTCAGCAAACACCTCAACTACAGCCAGTCAGGAAACACCTCAACTACAGTCAATCAGGAAACACCTCAACTACAGCCAGTCAGCAAACACCTCAACTACAGCCAGTCAGGAAACACCTCAACTACAGTCAATCAGGAAACACCTCAACTACAGCCAGTCAGCAAACACCTCAACTACAGCCAGTCAGGAAACACCTCAACTACAGTCAATCAGGAAACACCTCAACTACAGCCAGTCAGGAAACACTCCAACTACAGCCAGTCAGCAAACACCTCAACTACAGCCAGTCAGCAAACACCTCAACTACAGCCAGTCAGGAAACACCTCAACTACAGTCAATCAGGAAACACCTCAACTACAGCCAGTCAGCAAACACCTCAACTACAGTCAATCAGGAAACACCTCATCTACAGTCAATCAGGAAACACCTCAACTACAGTCAATCAGGAAACACCTCAACTACAGCCAGTCAGCAAACACCTCAACTACAGCCAGTCAGCAAACACCTCAACTACAGCCAGTCAGCAAACACCTCAACTACAGCCAGTCAGGAAACACCTCAACTACAGTCAATCAGGAAACACCTCAACTACAGCCAGTCAGCAAACACCTCAACTACAGCCAGTCAGGAAACACCTCAACTACAGTCAATCAGGAAACACCTCAACTACAGCCAGTCAGGAAACACTCCAACTACAGATGCAACTAAAATATCTGCTTGGTCTCTAAAATGTCAGAAAATGGTGAAAAATGTGGATCAGTTTCCTCAAATGTCTTGTTTTGTCCAAAGATTTTCCTATATTAACGGTATCTTGCTTTTTGGACTCGCAACTTTATTTTTATTCTTCCTATTCATCCTCCCTGTTATGTTCTTAATGCTATAGTGTATCTGAATAACTGTTAATATGTTACGTGAACATACTGTACACCTATTCAGCCTGTTGTTCTTTATTCTATTGTTATTATTATAACTTATACTCCAGTGTGACTTATATATGTTTTTTTCTTCTTCATGATGCCTTTTTCGACTGGTGCGACTTATACTCCGGAGAAACTTATAGTCCGAAAAATACGGTAATCACAAAAAGCACATCGGCTGATTTTGACTGACACAAATATTTTTTGCTCTTCCTTGATCATCAGCACCAAAGCATAAATATTTAGTGATTCACATGAAACCAGATGACTGTTTTCCTACCACCAGCCACAGAGGCATGACGCTCTCCTCTCTCTCCACAGGGGGGCGCCGCTCTGCTGGATCCACATGACGACAGGCCACCGGCATCGACCAGAGCAGCCGCTGATACCTGAAGGCCTGCAGACACAGAGCAGCATCAATCAACGAATAAGTAATCTCAGACTCATCACGCCACAGAAAAAGAGAAAATCTAGTCTGATATCTGTCTCACTGGGTTTAATTTAAACTTTATTTAATTGAATATGGGCCACTTTTGACCAATGTTGTGCATCAAAGGGTTAAAAGAGTCTGCTGACCTGCAGCTCCACACGAGAACATGAAACAAATACTAACATCAATGTTTGACCATTTATTCAGCAGCACAAAGTTCTGTTTGACCAGAACAAATCCACAGATATAAACTGTTTGACATGACTGTCAGAGTTACACTACAAACACTGTGTGTGTACGTTACCTTGACGATGTTGTCAGGGAAACCAGGTCTGCAACACTGCAAGATTCTTCGTCGTACTTGGACCAAAGTCTTCCTCAGCAGGAACTGAGACACCAGCTTTGGAGGGTCACATGATCCTTCCATGTTCCTGAGGCCGAGTACCAGCAGGCTGAGGACCCACACAGACACACACAGACACACACATTATTGTAATGTGGTCCACAGTACTAACACTTCATCCTTTAATCCTCTGAACTCTGAGCAGTTCCTGTCTCATTTTTCCACAGTGCGGTTCCTTTTTCCCTACAATCTAAAGACCTGCAGCTCCATGGAAACAAAACAACATGAAGAACTCAGAACTCAGACATGTCTTCTGTCAGTAGCACTCATAATGACAGGAATCAGAATCTCTGGCTAATAAACTGTGTCATTTTGGAGATTTAAAGAAAACACATTTGTGAGACCTGCTGCTGGGTTTTGAGCTTCAGAGGGTAAAAGTTCTGAGAATCAGCCTCATGTTCTCAGTCTGATAGTCTAAAACTCAGACCAGTTCTGACAAACACAGTTTGGTTCATATTTGAACTTTTTGTCCTCCAACAGGTGTTAGCAGTGAGTGTTTACCAGTCCTCGGCTGCAGTGAATGCTGCCGTCCTGCGGGGGCAGTACAGGTTGGGGTCGAGGCTGGCGCAGGGCAGCAGCTCTGGGTAGAGGAAGACTGGACGGGTGGCAAAGATCCAGGCCAGCTCAGCCGGCATGACGGGGAAGGATCGCACTGAAACAGAGCCAGAGAGGCAGCGTTAGAGCCGCCATGACAACCTGCTGCTCCTCCCATGATGCATTGCTGCAGGTTACTCACTGTATCCTCTGGCGTCTGGTGGGCGGAGCTGCGGCTGGTAGCTGATGGGAGCCTGACGCAGCTCCTCCAGCAGCTGCAGCGCCCCCTGCAGGTTGGAGGCCCTGAATACGCTGCAGAAACCAGGGCGATCTGCAGACCGGATCAACTCGCCACGCTGTGCCAAAATGTTCAGCTCAAACTGACGGGTCGCCATGGAAACAAACAGATCACAATCAGAAACACAGACATGATAAATAACTGAATACAAAATACAAGTAATAATCAACCATCCAGATTAGGAGGTGTTACTGTGAGTTACCAGGAACTGTCGGCTAGTCTCAGCCTCACTCTGCAGTTTGGACACAGGTGAAGACAACAGGTGGACCTGAGTCAGCAGCTGGACGTGCTGAGAGACAGACCGGTGAGACACAGACAGAAACAGGTGAGCGACAGACAGTGTGTAGCCAAAGTGTCTGTGCTTTTATCCCGCTGTCAGTCTGTTAACCTGCTTCATTTATCACCTATGGTGGAACTTCTTCCTGGTACTTGTACTATAACTGTAACTGTTGTGTACAGCTGTGTACAGGTGTGTACCTGCTGTAGCTGCTGCTGCAGGCGTGTCTTCTGTTGTGCGTTCAGCCTCAGTGTGTGCGGTTCTGTACAATGTGTGTTATTCGGTGTGTGTGTCTGTCTCCTCCTGATCAAAGCCAGCTGCTGCTTCACAGTACGCTGCCCTGTGATTGGTCCATCCTCCTGCTCGTCTTCAGCCACCGCTCTGAAGCACAAACACACAAACACGTGTTACATACATGTGCTGCTGCTGGTGTGTGTGTGTGTTGGATTACGTATGTGTGCTACTGCTGCTGTGTGTATGTTGGGTTACATACGTGTGCTGCTGCTGTGCGTGTGTCTGTACAATTTGTGTTTCCTCCTGTGGCTCCTCCTCTTCCTCATGGCCTTCATCGTCCACCTCCTGTCCAGCCAGGTCCTCTTTTAGCTGAAATACACACAGGTGAAGGGTGTTGGTGTACTGATGAACAGGTGACAGGTGTTGGTGTGCTGATGAACAGGTAAATGCAGATATGATGAGTGTTTATACCGTTTCAAAGAGCTCCTCCATCAACTCGTTCACCTCCTTCTCTGCAGAAAGAGCAAACCAACATCAGTTGTCACTTACTGGTCAGCCATTGATCAGTCAAACAGCTGAGCACCTTCTGAATGATTCCTGTTGATCAGCTCATCAAGTGACAGACTGATCAATTTAGCTCTGATCATCAATAAAAGAGCTCTGCCTGTGTGTATGTGTGTGTACTGACTAGTGATGCGGACAGCCTTGTCGTCACGGTAATCCTCCAGATCAGGTTCATCATTATCAGCCAGGAAGTTGTACTCTGGATCATCTTCATCGTCACACTCCTCTGATAGAGACAGACAGTTAGAGAGAAGGAGGCTACAGAGGCTGATTGTAGAGACTGGAGTCACATGTGGACCTGCTTGTTGTTGAGAGTCCATACAACATTTACAACGCTCACCTTCGTTGTCCATGTCTGAGGTCATCAGGCCTCTCAGCCAATCAGTCCACTCCCTGTCCTCGTGGGCGGAGCTGGAGTCATACATGTCAGGTGTGATGTCAGGAGCACGGAGCTCCGCCTCCAGCTGTCCGAGTGGGATGTCCCGGAGAGGACGCTTGGACCGAGTCCGGTACGCCATCAGACCTGCCTCATCCTCTGACTCAGACAAAGGCTGACAGGGAGACTGATAATCAATAACCATTATCAAATCACTCTCTACCAAGTAGTCCTACTGATCTACCAACTGGTCCTTCAGATCTACCAACTGGCCCTAAAGAGCTAACAAATGGTCCTATTGATCTACTAACTGTTCCTATAGATCTACCATCTGGTCCCAAAGATCTACCAACTGGTTCTACAGACCTACCAACTGGTCCTATAGATCTACCAACTGGTCCTCAAGACCTACTAACTGGTTACATAGATCTATCTACTGGTCCTACAGATCTACCAAGTGGTCCTACAGACACACCAACTGGTCCTCAAGATCTACTAACTGGTCCCATAGATATACCAACTGGTCATAAAGATCTACCAACTGGTTCTACAGAACTACCAACTGGTCCCATAGATATACCAACTGGTCCTAAAGATCTACCAACTGGTCCTTCAGATCTACCAACTGGTCCTAAAGATCTACCAACTGGTCCCAAACATCTACTTACTGGCTCCATAGATCTATCACCTGGTCCTATAGATACACCTACTGGTCCTCAAGATCTACCAACTGGTATCATAGGTCTACCAACTGGTCCTAAAGATCTACCAACTGGACCTACAGATGTACAACTGGTTCTATAAATCTGTGGATTGGTCCTTCTGATCTACCGACTTGTCCTACAGATCTACTGACTGATCCCAAAGATCTACCAACTGGTAATACAGATCTACCTATTGGTCCTCAAGATCAACTACCTGGTCCCAAAGATGTAACAACTGGGCCTGAAGATCAACTAACTGGTCCCGAAGATCCACCAACTGGTTCTAAATACAGTGGTATGTGAAAGTTTGGGCACCCCTGATAATTTTCAAGATTTTCCTTTATAAATCACTGGTTGTTTGGATCAGCAATTTCAGTTAAATATATCATATAGCAGACGAACACAGTGATATTTGAGAAGTGAAATGAAGTTTATAGGATTTACAGAAAGTGTGCAATAATTATTTAAACAAAAGTAGGCAGGTGCATAAATTTGGGCACCCCAACAGAAAAATTACATCAATATTTAGTAGATCCTCCTTTTGCAGAAATAACAGCCTCTAAATGCTTCCTATAGCTTCCAATGAGGGTCTGGATTCTGGTTGAAGGTATTTTTGACCATTGTTCTTTACAAAACATCTCCAGTTCAGTCAGGTTTGATGGTTTCCGAGCATGGACAGCCCGCTTTAAATCACACCACAGATTTTCAATAATATTCAGGTCTGGGGACTGAGATGGCCATTCCACAACGTTGTACTTGTTGCTCTGCATGAATGCCTTAGTAGAATTTGAGCAGTGTTTAGGGTCGTTGTCTTGTTGAAGTGTCCAGCCCCGGCGCAACTTCAACTTTGTCACTGATTCTTGAACATCGTTCGCAAGAATCTGCTGATACTGACTGGAATCCATGCGACCTTCAACTTTAACGAGATTACCAGTACCTGCACTGGCCACACAGCCCCACAGCATGATGGAACCACCACCAAATTTTACTGTGGGTAGCAAGTGTTTGTCTTGGAATGCTGTGTTCTTCATCCACCATGCATACCGCCCCTTGTTATGTCCAAATAACTCAATTTTAGTTTCATCAGTCCACAGCACCTTATTCCAAAATGAAGCTGGCTTGTCCAAATGTGCTTTAGCATACCTGAAGCGACTCTGTTTGTGGCATGTGCACAGAAAAGGCTTCTTCTGCATAACTCTCCCATACAGCATCCCCTTGTGCAAAGTGCACTGAATAGTTGAATGATGCACAGTGACACCATCTGCAGCAAGATCATGTTGTAGGTCTTTGGAGCTGGTCTGTGGGTTGAGTTTGACTGTTCTCACCATCCTTCACCTCTGCTTATCTGAGATTTTTCTTGGCCTGTCACTCCGGGCCTTAACTAGAACTGTGCCTGTGGTCTTCCATTTCCTCACTATGTTCCTCACAGTGGAAACTGACAGCTGAAATCTCTGAGCTAGCTTTTTATATCCTTCCCCTAAACCATGATGTTGAACAATCTTTGCTTTCAGGTCATTTGACAGTTGTTTTGAGGCTCCCATGTTGCCACTCTTCAGAGAAGATGCAAAGAGGAGAACAACTTGCAATTGGCCACCTTAAATACCCTTTATCATGATTGGTTTCACCTGTGTATGTAGGTCAAGGGTCAATGAGCTTACCAAACACATTTTGTGTTCCAATAATTAGTGCTAAAGGTATTCAAATCAATAAAACAACAAGGGTGCCCAAATTTATGCACCTGCCTACTTTTGTTTAAATAATTATTGCACACTTTCTGTAAATCCTATAAACTTCATTTCACTTCTCAAATATCACTGTGTTCGTCTGCTATATGATATATTTAACTGAAATTGCTGATCTGAACAACCAGTGATTTATAAAGGAAAATCTTGAAAATTATCAGGGGTGCCCAAACTTTTACATACCACTGTATCTATCATCCAGTCCTGAAGATCTTTTAAATGGTCTCAAAGCTCACATGTAGTTCATCTTGGTTGTTCTGTTAGGTACAATTGTTTGGAATTACCTGGTAGGGCTCCATACAAACAGCTAGCTCCTCCTCCACAGCATGAAGCTTCTCCAGGAATGTGCGGTCAGTCACAGCTTTAGGAGGTGGGGCTTTGGGTGGAGGGGGAGGTCCCATTGAGACAGGCCCTGCCCTCAAACGCCTGGATCGGCTTCGAGAACTCTGAGAGGAGGAACATCAGCAGAGCGTCATGTAGGTTTGTTATCATATATCCGACCGATGGTGGATGTTGGATGATAAGCAGCAGTTACCTGCCAGGGGCTGCAGCTCTCCTCATCCACTCGGCTTAGGCGACTCCCTCTGGGTGACGAAGTTGTGCTCTCCATGTCGCTCTCCTGGAACGTCTGCAAACACACCGATCAATAATTAATCATGAGCATGAGAATACGGTGCAGCCAATCAGAGCAGGGCCTCACATCTTCAGCCGTCTCATCCTCATCCTCCTCGTCTGGGCGGTACTCTTCATCAGAGGAGTCTTCTTCAGCCAGAGGAATATCCACAAACTGAGGAGCCTGAAGACAAACAGCTTTACTTGAAATTAATGTCAACCAGCACAAACAAGATTTAATGGTTCAAATTTAAAACGATCAAACATGATTTGAATTCTTTCAAATGTGTTTAACACAAAAAATCTTATTTCTGTTAAAACAAGATGTTTTTCTAAAGTGTTGAATTTATTAAAATCTTTGATAAAACTCTGAGAAAACTTTTTTACAGTTTATTTTTAAACTGTAAGGATGTAAATAAAACAAGATTTCACCTGTTTAAAAAAAAATCTTAATAAAACATACAAAGCATGTAGTTTCTTGAGGAGCACACTGTTTAATAGCATATTCAGATATTTTAAAAAATGCTTAAAAATGTTAACAATTAAAACAGATTTGTGTTCAGTTATGTCAGTGGTAAATGTCATATCATAAAATGGTTTTAAGTGTTCAAAAAATGCAAATTATGTTAAAAATTAGACAATTTCTCAGTGTTATTTAAATGTGTAAAAAATATTTTGAGCTTAAAGATTATTTTAAAAGCTATTAAACATTGCTTCAGGTTAGTGAAATACTGGAAATGTGTGCTGAAGGACAGTCAAATAAACAACAGGTCAGCGGTGTCCTGTTTGACCTCTGACCTTTACCTTGTGGGCGTCACTGGTCTTCTTGATGGGAGAAATGTTCCAGGCTGGAATCACCTGACAGGAAACAGAAGATTTAGAATCTGTCCGCCGTGATTTAAGATGATGGACTGTGAACAGACTCACCACTCCTTTCTCCACCACCTCTTTAAACTTGGATCGAGTCATTTTAGGCTCCTGAAGAGAGGAAAAACACCTTCATAAGTAAAAACAGGTGAAACACCTCATGGTGGTTCTGAGCATTCTGATTGGACGACAGATGGAAACTCACAAAGGGAGGGACGGCCTCCGTCTCGTTGATGGCGGCTTTCATCATGGCCACCACATGCTCGTTAGTGATCACCTCCTGCAGGTCAAAGGTCAAACATTAAAATTCAAAACATCCTGACAGAATCGTCACAGCATCGAAATCCTGTTCTGTTTGTTTGGTGTTGCAGCACTTAACCAGATAATCCAGGATTACTTTAGTTAGCCTGACTAACTGTCATCTTGCTTCTGGCCCATAAAGCACCATTCAACATAGTTCAGGCTCAGTTACTCTGGGAGAATAACCTGGTCCAGATCAGACTAACTGTCAGTCAGATGAACTGCAAGGCTACCTGTCAGGCTGAACTAGAGCAAACTGTCAGGCCAATATCTGGTTAATCCTGACTTGCTGTTTAACCACAGCTCCTGTAACACTGCCTGACAGACAGTTAAATCCAGATTGTAAAGCTGACTCTGCTGTGTTGCCATAATATTAGATTATTTTTAACACTATCAGTCCAGATGCTAACGTATATTTATTTATTTATTTGGAGCTGTAGTGTGGCTCTGTTTGTTAGCACCCTCGCCTCACAGCTAGGAGATCCCTGGTTTGCATCCTAGCCTGGTTCTGGGATCTTTCTGTGTGAAGCTTCCATGTTCTCCCTGCTGAGTTCTCCGTCTTCCTCCCACAGGCCAAAGACATGCTGAGTTTAACAGATTCTAAACTGTCTGTTGGTGTGAATGTGAGTGTGCTTGACCTGTCCAGGTGAACCCTGCCTTTGCCCTGAGTCTGCACCCCAACAGAGGATTAAGTGGTGTATGAAGAGATGGATTTATTAATCTTATTTAGTTTTTATTTTATCACTATTCCCCTCGATAACATTATGAACAACAGATGAAAATTAGCTGCAGCTGCACATGGCAAAAATCAGTTTAATTAACAGACTATTTTGAGCAGAGAATAATACACGTCTCTACTGAACATAATCCGGTGTTCACTCACGTGGATGATGTTTCTGACGTTCACAGTGGTCAGGTTGTGTTGTTTGGACTTTGTCTCCAGTGACTGGTCCAGCTGTCTGTCAATCTCCACGTCCACTCCTGCCTCCTCCTCCTCGCTCTCCGAGGCTCTGCCACTCTCCTCATCATTAGTCACTTTCCTGCTCCTCTTCCTAGCTGCCTTCCTCCTCGCCGCCTTCACCTCCACCTGGCTGTCCTCTGAGACAACAGACAACCGCAGTCATTCAGGAGGGACATACCTGCCTTTTGAGGACATTTCTGACCTGTGAGGACGTTTTGTGCGTTACCCATAGTGATGACGAGGCTGGAGTCGGTGGTGTTCTCCATGACCAGCAGGTATCCCTCCTCCGCCGCCTCCTCGGCTCCACCCCCTGCAGGAGTTGTAGGAGGAAGCAGCAGAGCATCATGGGAGCTGGTGTCGGTGGCAGACTGCAGTTTGGACGTACTGAGTTTGAGGCGTTTGCGGGCCGCGTTCATCGTGGAGAAACATGACCTCTGACCTCAGAAACAGTGACATCAATACTGTGATATAAATATCATCTGATAACATTTAAAGAACTAAACAGTGAACTACTGAGTAGAACAGACAGATGACAGGAATAAACTGGTTTCAGGTGACGTCTATTAAATTTAGCTTTTACCTGTATAAGGGGATTCCAATAAAAATGTTTGGAATTTTTCAAACGTATTTTCTAGTTTTCTTCTTCTGTGTCTAACTCTGGAAGTTGAATTATTGTTTAAGCAGTTTGTTAATAGTTGTACAGCCTGCCATGGGCCACTCAGACTTCATACTTTACCTTATTGATTTATTTTTACATCTTTAATTAATATCTTTTGGATACATATTTGCTTCAATTACATTTTGAGACGTTTTTTTTTTTTAGCATTTTCTTGCATCTTTAGGATACTCTATCAATTTTTTTTTAGAACGGTGTGTAAGTTTTATTAACATATTTGGGTATACTTATATTTTTTATTAACACTGCATTCAATTTAATGCCTTATTATCTTTTTAGGTTTTATTCATTCTTTTGGATGATTTTTGACAGATTATTAATTGTCATGCATTTCGTGGAATTTAACATTTTTTGACTGTTGTCAACAACAGATCAAAATTAGCTGGTTTCTGTGTCTGGTAGTTTGCCAGTTAAACTATAAAATAAATAAAACGATATTAACTGGATCTAAATAGAGCTCTGGAGGCTGCAGGGAGACTTACGGTTTGTTTCTGTGGTGCTGTGAAGCCCTTCTCTGCTGCTGTTAGGATCCAAACACGGTAACACACCGACGTGTTGAGCCACCGCAGCGAGTTAGCCGCTGTCTGTTAGCAGTTAGCTGCGGTTAGCCTCTGACCGGCGGCTCCGTCCAAATTTCCGTATTCAGTCCCGCCTGAGTGTCCAAAGAACTCCAGCTTCAGGCGGCTAACCTGCCGTGACAGGTCGCTCCTTCAGGCGGAGGTAGCTTACCGGTCAGTGTCTGGTTCAGTTACGCACGACGCCGCCCACAGTACCGCGGGTTCTACCGTCAGGCTTCTCCGTTGCAGCTCGGACCGCCACAACCGTCAAGCTCCGCTTCAAAAACTACACTTCCTGTAACGTCACTGTCGCCGCCGGCAGCAGGTTGACGTCACCAAGTGTAAAATTGTCAAAAAATAGCAATGAAATTACCCAAAAATGAAGTAAATTAAATGTCAGAAAAAAGTACAAAATATAAGGAAATTTCATTTACATATATATGTATGTGTATATATATATGTATGTGTATATATATATGTATGTGTATATATATATATATATATATATATAAAGAGAAAATTAATAAAATCGAAAAAAATCACACACACACATATATATATATATATATATATATATATATATATATATATATATATATATATATATATATATATATATATATATATATATATATATATCCATCCATCCATTATCTATACACCGCTTAATCCTCATTAGGGTCGCGGGGGGGCTGGAGTCTATCCCAGCTGACTCGGGCGAAGGCAGGGGACACCCTAGACAGGTCGCCAGTCTGTCGCAGGGCCACATACAGAGACAAACAATCACTCTCACATTCACACCTACGGGCAATTTAGAATGATCAGTTAACCTCAGCATATTTTTGGACTGTGGGAGGAAGCCGGAGTACCTGGAGAAAACCCACGCATGCACAGGGAGAACATGCAAACTCCATGCAGAAAGGGAAAGTCGGGACGCGAAGGGATCTTCTCACTGCAAGGCGAAAGTGCTAACCACTACACCACTGTGCAGCCCTATCTATCTATATCTATCTATATATATAGAGAGAGATAGAAAGATATATAGATATATATATGAAAATGATAAACTGTCTCAAAAAAAAGACACGAGTATTTTCTGAAATTTCCTGTTTGAATATGTAAATTAGATATTGTCTCACTACAAAAGCACAAAACATCCAAAAGAGAAATTTGAAGGATACAATGTCTTGTAGTTCTGTCTGTGATCGATAACTCCACAGAAATTGATATTCATATTGATCAGTGGTTATCTCTCTGTACATGTGTTGTGAAATTAAATTTATTCAAAATGACATTTGCAACATTGAGGCGGTGTTTATTCTGAATTTTAACATTAAAACTGAATAGTAAAACTAATTACTTATCTGTAGCTGATCAACTGAGTCACAGCAGGATGTTTGAGTGGATCGATTTTCCGTCAGCTGCTCACTGCGACATTACGGTGATCGATACATCTGATTACTGATCAGTTGCACTTCTCATGCAGATATAATGTAACAGAAGCTTTGTGGAACGAAAACGATTTGAAAACTTAATCAACACATGAAGCTTGTAGTTTGTATTAAAACACTTTATTTTATGTTAATGTGATTTTAAAACAGCAGCTGCTGAACCTGTTCCACCTGCCAGGTGTGTCTGCTGATGTCATCGGTGGGCGGTCCTTCGGGCTGCAGGACTCAGAGCCTTCAGAGCAGCAGCAGGTCTCCTCAGCTCCTTTATCACCTGCAAACCCAGAGCTTTAACAGGCTGGAAGCAGGACCGGGTCCCGCTGGGACTAGAACCAGAGGGAGACGGGTCCGCCGCCTCCTGCGGCTCGGTCACCGTCACCATCACCGGTCTGTTCCGGTGAAACAGTGACTCCCTCCGGTTCGTGCACGGGCTCGCAGCCAGCGCGGCGCTGAAGCCGTAAGGAGTCGTCACCTTCGGGACATGTGACAGAGATATGGCCGCCCGGGTTGTCAGGTCCGTGTCTGCTGACTCGGCGGGGCTGTGGCCGTGGCGAGGACGGAGCAGGTGCCGGTGGGAGGAGGCGGGGGTGGGCGGGGCCTCATCATGGTCGGACAGCAGCCTGATTCGGTCTGGTTCGGCCCGCTGAGGCTGCGGAGACAAGCTGGAGAGGATGAAGAAGCTCGGGATCCGGTCCGGAGTCAGAACCAAAGATCGCAGAGACGATCTGGGTTTAACGGACGACATAATGTCTGCAGAGACACACAGACACAAAGATACATCCAGCTGAAGAGACACAAAGACAGATACATTCAGCTGCAGAGACACAGACACAAAGAGACACTGAGCTAATGAGACACAAAGACACATTAAGCTGCAGAGACACAAAGACAGCAAGCTGAAGAGACACAAAGAGACACTGAGCTACAGGGACACAAAGACACATTAAGCTGCAGAGACACAAAGAGACATCCAGTTGAAGAGACACAAAGACGGATACATTCAGCTGCAGAGACACACACAAAGAGACACTGAGCAACAGAGACACAAAGACACATTAAACTGCAGAGACGCAAAGAGACATCCAGTTGAAGAGACACAAATACAGATACATTCAGCTGCAGAGACACAGACACAAAGAGACACTGAGTAACAGAGACACAAAGACACATTAAGCTGCAGAGACACAAAGAAACATCCAGTTGAAGAGACACAAATACAGATACATTCAGCTGCAGAGACACAGACACAAAGAGACACTGAGCAACAGAGACACAAAGACACATTAAGCTGCAGAGACACAAAGAAACATCCAGTTGAAGAGACACAAAGACAGATACATTCAGCTGCAGAGACAGAGACACAAAGACACGTTAAGCTGCAGAGACACAGAGACATCCAGGTGAAGAGACAAAGACACAAAGAGACACTGAGCAACAGAGACACAAAGACACGTTAAGCTGCAGAGACACAGAGACTTTCAGGTGAAGAGACAAAGACACAAAGAGACACTAAGCTACAGGGACACAAGACACATTAAGCTGCAAAGGTACAAAGAGGCATTCAGATGCAAAGACACAGACACAAAGAGACATTCAGCTTAAGAGACACAAATATATGAAGACATTCAACTGCAGAGACACTGAGCTACAAAGACATGGACACATTAAGCTGCAGAGGTACAAAGAGACATTCAGCTGCAGAGACACAGACACAAAGAGACACTGAGCTGCAGACTGCAATTTTGCAGGTACATTTTTATAGTGAGTTAAAAACTCAAGTTCACCAGGTTTACCTGAACAGGTGAAACAGCACGTCTACCTGGAACTCTTCTGCAGATCAATAAAGTTTATGATTTAAAGCAGCAGATCAATAAAGTTGCTGATTGAAAAAGAGCAAATCAATAGCTTCAATTCATTTCAAACTGACAGTTGATGGAGGGGAAGTCAACTCACCTGCTCTGAAGGGGTTTAAGAGCAGCAGCAGGGGGATCCAATCAATCAGATGATCAGAGGCTGCTCACTGTCACACCTGCAGACCACCTTAATTAAGGTGGAAATTAAGAAGCATTCCTATTGTCGTCTCTTCCTGTTATGGTGTTTGGTGTTTTTTTTTTTAACTGAATTTATATTTAACCTAGTAACATATCCTGAATAAATTTTTATATGTTTCGATTCAATTCTTGTAGTTTTCTGGTTAAAAGATTCAAATTCACATTTTTTCACCACTTAGAAAACCAGCAGTGCAGTAACTTCCATTTTTATTTCTCAGTGTTTTAGATTTTTCTTAACAGTCTTGTAACACGTGAAAGTTTTAACTTGAAAACACCAGAAACCAGGAAACAGCTGCTGAGATTTCACTGAATAAAAAATCTTTATTCCAGTAAACTGGTAGTTTTATCACAAAAACTCTGTAAATTAAGCATGAAATCTGCGTAAATCCTCAGGTTTAATGTGAAGGACAGAAGGCGTCACCTCAAGAGACGCCGTCAGTAAATTCATGAAAAATCTAAGTTTGGTGCCTCCATTCTAAAACGTCATTCAGACTTTCCACATTTTCAGTGAGAAATGCACCAAACGTGAGTCAGATTTTTATGTCCTTAAGAACCAGACAGACAGCACCCAGAAACAAAAACCAGTTTTATATGAAGATGTGATAAAACAGGTTTGGCTGAAAAAAGAACAATGAGACAGGTACCACAAGCAGCCGCATCATCATCGTCATCATCATGTCCGCTGTTAAAAATCTGTTTGGTGTCAGAGTTCACAGTTTTTCCTCCCAGTGCATCCTGGGAAATAAGCCACGCGGCGACCGTCGACCCGCTCGGTTCTTGTCTCCATGGAAACAGAGTCAGTCTCAGCACGTGAAAGTCAGTTTATCACATGAATTTAAAGTTTGCGGAGCCCCGCCCCCCCGCGGCGGTCAGTGTGTGTCATGGGGAGGAGGGGGGGCCGATCGGCTGGCGGTCTCTGTGGCAGCTGGCTTGTGATTGGTCAGAGGATCCGTCAGTCACTGTCGGAGCCGACGGCTGATGAGCCTTTCCTCTTCCTCTTCGGAGCTTTGGGCTTTGAGTCCTCTTCCTCCTGCAACACAGAATCGAGTCAGAATCGCATCAAAAACCGGGTCCTACGCTCAGTCAGAACCACACAAGAACTGAGTCCAGAACCCCAAAACAGAACCTGGAGCCAGTCCCTGGTCCAGTTCTGTTTAGACCTGTACGATGGTCTGGTTCTGCTCTGACCCAGTCAGCCATCATACTACGTACCGAGGCGCTGCTGGAGGCACTTTCCTCCTCATTGTTGGTGGGCGGAGCCGCTCCCTTCCTGGAGCGCGGCGAGGAGGCGGGAGCTTTACGGCGAGACTTGGGAGGCTTCGCCTGAGAATCTTCGTACTCCTCAGCGAGTGCAAACAGGTCGCTGAACCTGAGTGATGTCATCGGGAGAAGAGTGAGGTCACACTGAGAGTGTGTGTTACTGTGTGTGTGTGTGTGTGTGTGTGTTAAGGCTGGGTTATGCTTTCTGCACGAATGACTCGCATGGAGATGAGACGCTTGGAAATCTGCTGGACAGAATGCGTAACTTTATACTCCATGCGGCATCTGCTCCCAATTCGTAATTCGTCTGTGCCGAGCCGCACGAACCTCGTAGACGCAGCAAGAATATCACAAGCTTTACAGTGTGTTGTGTGTATGTGTTACTGTGTGTGTTGTGTACCTCATCTTGTGTGCTTCATCACAACTCGCCTGAACGTGCTGCAGAGCCTGAAGAATGGGAGTCTGTGTGAAGACTGACAGAGAAACTGTTTCAACCAATCAGAGAGGACATTAATATAATAATGACTAATTGTAAAGTTCTGAGACCAACTGTACAGAGGCAGCACTGGACCGGTTTCTATAGTCAGTCCAGTACTACTGTGAGGAACCTCGGCGTTACCTTTGACCAGGACATGTCCTTTAACTCACACATCAAACAAATCTGTAGGACTTCCTTTTTCCACCTGAGAAATATTGTGAAAATCAGGAACATCCTGTCTCAGAATGATGCAGAAAAACTAGTCCATGCGTTTGTTACTTCTAGGCTTGACTACTGTAATTCCTTATTATCAGGTTGTCCCAATAGCTCTCTGAAACATCTACAGCTGATCCAAAACGCTGCAGCCAGAGTACTGACAGGAGTTAGCAAGAGAGATCATATTTCTCCTATATTGGTTTCTCTTCATTGGCTTCCTGTTAAATCTAGAATAGAATTCAAAATCCTTCTTCTGACATATAGAGCTCTTAACAGCCAATCTCCATCATATCTTAAAGACCTGATAGTACCATATTGTCCTAGCAGAACTCTTCGCTCTCAGACTGCAGGCTTACTTGTTGTTCCTAGAATCTCTAAAAGTAGAATGGGAGGCAGAGCCTTCAGTTATCAGCTCCTCTCCTGTGGAACCAGCTCCCAGTTTGGGTTCAGGAGGTCACTGGTTTCTATACTGGTCCAGCTGGATCTCACTGGTTTCTAGAAAGGTCCTGTTGGATCTCACTGGTTTCTATAAAGGTCCTGCTGGATCTCACTGGTTTCTATAAAGGTCCTGTTGGATCTCACTGGTTTCTATAAAGGTCCTGCTGGATCTCACTGGTTTCTATAAAGGTCCTGTTGGATCTCACTGGTTTCTATAAAGGTCCTGCTGGATCTCACTGGTTTCTATAAAGGTCCTGCTGGATCTCACTGGTTTCTATAAAGGTCCCGCTGGATCTCACTGGTTTCTATACCGGTCCTGCTGGATCTCACTGGTTTCTATAAAGGTCCTGCTGGATCTCACTGGTTTCTATAAAGGTCCTGCTGGATCTCACTGGTTTCTATACTGGTCCAGCTGGATCTCACTGGTTTCTATAAAAGTCCTGCTGGATCTCACTGGTTTCTATAAAGATCCTGCTAGATCTCAGTGGTTTCTATACTGGTCCTAAGATGACTGTAATTTTTTTTCATTTAAAATCAGACAAACTGAGGTTATTGTATTTGGCCCTCAGCCCTTCAGAAACACAAAGTCTAACCAGATAGTCATTCCAGATGGCAATGCCTCCAGTTCCACTGTAAAGAACCTTGGAGTTGCTTTTGATCGGGACATGTTCTTCAATACACACATAAAGCAAATCTGTAGAACAGCCTTCTTTCTTCTGCGTAGTATTGCAAAAGTCAGGAACATCTTGTCATGGAGTGACACTGACAAACTAATCCATGCATTTGTAGCTTCTAGGTTTGAATACAGTGACTTCCTATTATCAGGATTGTTGTCCGTCTGTAAAATTTTGGCATTTCTTGAGATCATACATGGTGAAATAAATAAAACTGCAGTGAACTAAATAAAGACTGTGACTGACCCGATCATGAACATATTTAGCAGTTATAGATCAATGTCTGTGTGTGAACCTACAGTTGTTCTTAGTGTTGCTCAGACTCAGTCTCAGGTTGTCCATGTGTTCCAGGATCTGCTCCAGAGTCAACTGGGCCAGTTTGCTGCTTGAACTACGAAGACTGCAGATAAACAGAAAGTTAGTTTATAGTGTCCTCAGTCTGTCTATCTGTATCTGTCTGTCTGTCCTCACCTCTGTCTCTTGCGTGGCTGGTTGTTGTTCTTGATCAGCTGGGCCTTGATATGTTCTCCCAGTGTGTCATCATATTTGGAGGCCCAGTGTCTCAGGATGCTGGTGGTGAACTGATCCTCTGGGTGGCAGGGACGGCTCAGGACCATCTTCACCATCTCCTCACTGGGCCTGGAAGGAGAGACAGACAGACAAAGGAGCATTAAGGGACATAAGAGGGACCCTCAGACCTGCCATTTGTATCAGTGACAGTGTGTATGAGAGAGTAGAGGGCTGGGTGTTAGTGATAGCACCTTTGTTTACCCTACCTGGTGCATGCTTTGAACGGGCATTGGTGGGATGACTGGTCCACAACACCTACCCAACTCTGATTTATTTATGGCTCCAAGTAGATGGTTGTGCACGCTGTTGGAAAAACCCTGGGACCTCCACTCGCCAGTGATGCTAAACCAAGTGGGGGCACTGGTTCATACTGATTTACCAGGAGGATGCCCACCACAACCAGTACACAAAATTACAGCATGACACACATATGTCAAGCTCAGCACGTAAGGAGTTTTTGACTAGTCATTCCAACTATGGGTAAATAGCAGGGCAGGTGAAGCCCTGAAGCCCAGGAAGGCATTCCATCCAAGGAAGATAACCCCAACAGAAAATCGGGACTGGAGCCCCCAAGGCAACAGAGTGCGAGACATAATCCACCCTATCAGCAAGTGTTGTGCCCCGTGCTCCCTTGGATCTGCCCGGCGAGGCTGAGAGGCTGATTCTGGCATCAGGGCGACCCAGTATCTCCATAAAACTTTGCCCAGGCTCACACAAATGGTTGGAAATTGTGATAATCAAAGTAAATTGCACGTTGTCTCTCACAAGGTGCACACTTCTCAGTCATTCTGGGAGGTGAGACATTGGCTAGTGGGCCCGGCAGTTCCAGTCATCATTCCAGGACTGGGTCTGCCTCAAGGGCTACTGGAACTTTGACAGTTACCTATGGCTATGGGTGCAGAATCTGGTTATGAACCTCAGCAGTTAGATGACCTTCAGAAAACACCAGTGACTGACAGGGAGCTCAAACTGCTGGACGTCAGTGTTGCAGCCCTAAAGGAAACAAGACTGCCTTCCAGTGGATCCCTCAGAGAAACGAACTAGATGTTCTTATGGGAAGGGAAGGAACTTGACCCCCTAGCAGGTGGCTCAGAACATATCTTGTCACTCCACCTCAATCCAACTCTAAAACTGTGACTATTTTTACCATATAAGCTCCTACTGAAAGCATCCGACGATGCAAAGGACCATTTCTACAATGAGCTTCATACACAGATCGGAAGGGTGCCCCAGTCTGAGAACATTCTCCTTCTCTGAGTTTTCAATGCCAGGGCTGGCTCCAACCATCAGTCTTGGCCTTGATGAGGCCGTAGAAATGCTAAACAGCAGTAACCCTTGGTAGTGACAGTATTCCTCTGGAGGTAAACAAGCACTGTAAATCTGTGTTACTCCAACCACTGTACAATTTGCTGTGAATGTGCTGGAGAGAGGGCAAAGTGCCACAAGACATGCGTGACTCTACCATAGTAACACTATACAAAAACAAAGGTACCACAGCGACTGCAACAACTATAGTGGTGAAGCACTTCTGAGTGTAGTTGGGAATGTGTTTGCATGGGTCATTTTGGCTCAATTTCAGAGGCTAGCAGCTCATCTGTATCCAGAGTCCCAGTGTGGTTTTAGAGCTGGCAGATCCACCATAGACATGATATCCTCGGTGCGACAACTCCAAGAGAAGAGCAGTGAACAACAGAAACCTCTGTACTTGGCCTTCATAGACTTGACCGAAGCATTTGACCAGGTGAGTCATAAGGATCTCTTCAGGCTCCTGGAGAAAATTGATTGCCCCACAAAACTGTGCAGTTTGGTAATATCATTTCATAGATGCATGATTGGCAGAGCACCATTTGATGGGTCTTTGTCAGAGCCGTTTTCCATTCTCAGTGAGGTGACACAAGGCAGTGTTATTGCCCTACACTGTTCAGGATTTTCTTCTGGCTACTGCTCAAATGTGCCTTCGATTTATCTACCGAGGGTGTGTTTCTCCAAAGCCTGTTTGGAACAATCTGTCCCGGCTACTGAAAGCCAAATCCAAAGTGTCAGTAGCTTTGCTGAGGGAGTTGCTCTTTGCTGATGATGCTGTGCTTTCTTCGCAGTAGAAAGGAGACTTACAGAGACTCATCGACAGACTTAACGACACCTATGTTGCATTTGGACTTACAATCAGCCTGAAAAAAACACAAGTCATGGCTCAGGGTGTAATTCAAGCTCCTCTATCAACATCGGCAATCACATGCTTGAGGTGGTTGAGTATTTTAAGGACCTGGGCTTAACTATCTCTGCAAACCTCTCACTTGATACAGAGGTTGGCAGGCACATAGTAAAAGTCATAGCTTCGATGGCCAACTTGGCCCCAAGAGTTTGGGAAAACAAGTTAGTAACAACGAACACAAGGATCCATGTCTACCAGGCCTGTGCACTCAGCATGCTACTGTACAGCAGCGAAACGTGGCCTACAGACAGGCATCAAGAGTGTCATCTAAACACATTTCATATGCATTGTCTCAAGCATCTCGTAGGTATCACCTGGCAAGACAGAATACCTTATTGTGACACACTCTCTGTACTAAAGTTGCTAGTATGTTCTCCCAGCTCAGTCAACACTGCCTGCAATGGCTAGGGCATGTGACCACATGGTTAACAAATGAATCCCACGACACATTCTGTATGGACAGCTGGCTACTGGTGACATGCATTGGACCCCCCACTCTCCATTATAAAGATGTCTGTAAACACGACATAAAAAAGTGCAAGATTGACCCTAGGATCTGGGAAAAACTGCAGCATAACCACATTGAGTGTCACTGAGTTGAGTGGAGACAACTGACAAGGTGAAAAATGAGATTTTCACTGAGAAGAGGGCTCGTCATAAGTGTGGTGGAGTGGCCCCAACTTCCAGCCTTCCTACAATGAACATGTATGTCTATCAAGGATTGGCCTCTTTAGTCACACAAGAAGATGACAGCAAGCTGACCAAACAAGAAGGATATTCCCTTGGGACTGATGCCTGGCCTATTAACATATTGGAGACAATGTGTATTAATGACAGTGTGTATCAGTAATATTGTGTTTGTTGTTTTTTCCTACTTTTCTCGGCGGAGCTGCAGCAGCAGACACGATAAGGCTTCAGGGTGTTCTGCAACACAAAGACACACAACAGGTTGACAACTAACTACACAACAGAGCTTTTATTCATTAGTGTGTCTGTGGTGGTTTTGTGTTAATACCTTTGTATTTGAGGTGCTGCAGGATGGGGATAATGGTCTCCAACGGGATGCTGTGTGCCAGAAACAGCTGCCACGTGCTGTACTGCTCGAAGGTCTCCCAGTCCAGAGACTGAACTGTGGACAGAAGAGACATGAGAACGGAGCGGACACAACTAGCAGGACATGTTCTGTAGGTCAGAGTTCTTACTGAGGATGTTGAGAACCGAGTCTTTCCGGAACATCACCAGGCTTCCCATCATCACGTGACACATCAGCTCCTGCAACTGCACACACAGATCACACACCATTACTGGACAGAAGAAACAGAGGCTCCGCCTACACTGGACAGGTGAGGCAGAGGCCCCACCCACATTGGACAGGGGAAACAGGCCCCACCCATATTGGACAGGTGATGCAGAGGCCCCACCTACACTGGACAAGTGACACACACTAACATGTCGATCAGAGCAACATGTTTACCTGCGTAGAGTCGATGACGGCGACAATCATGTTGAGCAGTTCGCCACTTCTCAACGTCTCGTCTGGAAACTGAACAGAGACATTTTGGTCAGTCATCATCTGATGATCTCACAGGTGAGATCAGGTTCAGGAGTGTCAGAGTTCAGGAGAAGTTCAAGTTCAGGTTCAGGTTCAGGTGTGTACCTCAGAGTAGATGGAGGGTGTAAGGTAGCAGAGCAGCCTGACGTCGTCCTCCTGACACGCCTTCATGTCCATCATCAGACAGGTGTGCAAGTCGCCAAGTGCCGTCGCCTGAGCGAAAGACTCATACAGCATCATCTTCCCATTGGCTGCTTTACTGTGGACACACACGCATGCACATCAGGTTAAATCTGCTTTCAGAGTGTGTCTGCAGCTCTGACATCACACCTGCCTTACCTGGCCTTCAGGTAGTAGAGCAGGTGGTAACCAATCTTCGGCTGTTTCTGGTAAAGTTCAGCCAACATATCGAGCAGCACAGAGAAGCCGCTGTTGTCCTCCTGCATGGTGACCAGGTTCCTGAAGACCAGACAGACAGGCTTACAGACCGACTCCTCCAGGGACCTGAGGACGGACAGGTAAGTCAGACACACACAGGTACAGCCAGGTGAGTCAAAGACAGACAGGCGAGGCAGATAGGTGAGTCTTACTCTTCAGTGATCTCCTCGGGTAGAACATCTCCTCTGAAATGATCTTTGAAGAGTTCAGCCAGACAGGAAGCCAGAGCCGACATCTGTTCTGTGTCAAAGTCCTCCTGCAGCACCAAGGAACACAACAGAGCACATTAGAACCCAACAGAGCACATTAGAACCCAACAGAGCACATTAGAACCCAACAGAGCACATTAGAACCCAACAGAGCACATTAGAACCCAACAGAGCACATTAGAACCCAAAAGAGCACATTAGAACCCAAAAGAGCACATTAGAACCCAACAGAGCACATTAGAACCCAACAGAGCACATTAGAACCCAACAGAGCACATTAGAACCCAAAAGAGCACATTAGAACCCAACAGAGCACATTAGAACCCAACAGAGCACATTAGAACCCAAAAGAGTATATTAGAACACAACAGAACACACAGTCCTGGGATTAAGAGATCCCGTAGAACGCTCTGCTTGCAGTTGGTGTGATTCGTTCCATTTAAACCTACACAACATGTTTGTGTCATGTGATGTTCTTCTTATCATGTTGATGTTTGCTCACGTTACTGATCGAGTCATTGATTCTTTAATAGCTGCAATCTCGGGGGTGCCGGGGGTGATGATTGACAGCTGCTCTGCTTAGTAATTGTCCATCAGAATATTAAGGAATGTTCCTTAAACTCACCTCCAGGATCAAGTCAACAATCTCCTGCATCACCTCACACTGAGTCTCCGTGTCACTGAGGAGAGAACACATCAGACAGTAACACACCTGGTGGACAAATGAATGATCTCATACTGATGACACATCACTAGACACTAGCACACCTGATGGACAGGTGAATGACCTCACACTGATGACACATCAGACAGTACCGCACCTGTGGCCTGAAGATCTGAGGACCTAAAGGAGGACTGGGGGTCTTACCTGGTCTTCTGAATCTGCTGCACCTTCTCCTTCATAGTGTCGTCTAATTGGTCCAGCCAAGGTGTGATGTCAGCAGGTTCCTCCATTACCGCCTCTTTGATTGGATGGAACCTGAATTCCCTTTTCTTTCCTGCACAGTGATTGGTCGACAGGCAGTGTGATGTAACGTACTGAGTCTTAATAAATGAACAGGTTAAACTGCAGTTCACCTGAACACCCACAGTTCTAAACAACACAGTCTGTCTTTCAACTGGACGCACCTGAGTTTTGCAGGATCAACTGGTTTATTCCAAACTGGCCTAATCTAGTTTTGTTAAACAGTTTAAACTACACCATTTTTTTCTATTTTAAACTGGTTAATTCCCATTCAACGTGGTGTATAAACCAGTATGAACTGGTTCACTGGTCATCGCTTGTTTTCACCTTTGTTGTTGACCTCCTCCTCGTCGTCGCTGAAGGTGGCTTCGGTGGTGTCATAGCAACCGTCCTCCTTGTCCAACACATGGTTGTCCATCTCCATGGAAACAGCTTCCTCCATCTTGACTGCATAACATAGAAACATTTTAAAACCTCAGCTGGTTTTGTTGATGTTTCTTGAAGTGATGTCAGTAGCTGTGTGTGTGTCAGTAGTGTGTGTGTCAGTAGTTGTGTGTGTGTGTCAGTAGTGTGTGTGTCAGTAGTTGTGTGTGTTTGTCAGTAGCGTGTGTGTTAGTAGTTGTGAGTCTGTCAATAGTTGTGTGTGTGTGTGTGTGTGTGTGTGTGTGTGTGTGTGTGTGTGTGTGTGTGTGTGTGTGTGTGTGTGTGTGTGTACCAGTAGTTGTGTTACCTTCAGTTGGGGGGGATGGCGGGCTGCAGAATTCAGGGAATCTCTCTCTGAGCATCGATCGAAGCTCTCGGTCCAATTTTGGGTTATCAAACAGCGGAGCAAGGTGACTGAGGGACAGAGATCAATAGTCTGTAATGATCAGTGATCAATAGCTGATGGGCAGAATTATTAGTGATCAATAATTGTCAGTGTTTCTTACGCCAGCACCCTCTTCTCCATAATGAAGTTGAGTGAGTTGAAGACACCCTGACGGACCTGAGACTCCAACGGCGGGAAGAAGTGAGGGATGATCTGAGGAGGCAAGGAAAGGAGGGAAGGAAAGGAATGTAGGAGAGGAGGAAAGGTGGTGAAGGAGAGAAGGAAAGGAGGGGAAGGAAAGAGGCAAGGGAAGGAAGGAAAGAGAGGAAGGCAAAGAAAGGAGGCAAGGAAATGAGAGAAATGAAGGAGAGGAGGAAAGGAGGGGAGGGAAGGATGCAACGAAAGGAGAGGAAGGAGAGGAGGGGAGGGAGGAAAAGGAGGGGAAGGAAGGAGGCAAGGAAAGGAAGGAAGGAGAGAAGGGAAAGAAAGAAGTGAAAGGAAAAGAGGAAGGAAGGAGGCAAAGAAAGGAGGGGAGGAGAAGAAGGAAGGAGGCAAAAAAGAAGGCAAGGAAAGGAGGGAAGGAAAGGCGGGAAGGAGGGGAAGGAAGGAGAGAGGTGAAAGAGAAGTAGTTAAAAAAGAGCTATGTTGTTGTTTTGAAAACAGTCTCACAGTGTGCTTTGTGTGGTTTTGCTTTGTGTAGTTTCTTTTGGGGTGTGTACTGTGTTGTGTAGTTTTGCGTAGCGTCGGTAAGTTACCCTGCACATGAAGTCCAGCAGTGTGGCCGTGATGGCAGGGTGAGGTTTCATGGAGTGATGCATCACCAGGATGGCTGGTTCTGAAACACACATGCAGGTGATGGTCAGCTGTTGTTCACCTGTCTGATATCACCTCTGTCTGCTCTGTCTCTTCAGTCGCTGTGGGGACAGTGGTCCTCACTTTAAGACAAAAGTCTTTCTGATTGTTCAGGAGGTTCTGAGTGTGTGTGATACCTATGTTCATGATGCTGTCCTTCTCAGGGTTGAAGAACAGCCAATCATAGAAGAGCGCCAGCTTGGCGTTGGATGCTGCCACGTTTGACTGCAAAAATCAACACACAGTAACTAATTATTAGTTCCTGAGTTTAAATGATTTGATGACAGAGTGTGGCCCCACCCCCTTACCGTGCAGGTGGTGAGCAGCCAGCCAATGATAGCCCAGCGCGGCAGGATGTCAGAGCTCAGCACCTCATTGGACGGATGGACCACCCCACAGATGTAACGAATAAGATCGCAGCGCAGGGATTGGCTCTCCGCTGTGGACAGGTACTGTCTCTGAAACCAGTCCTGATACCGCTTCTGTTGCCCGAAACGCACCTGAGGTAAGGTAGACACACAGTCAGAGACACTTGAAGACAGGTAGACACACAGTCAGAGACACTTGAGGACAGGTAAACACAGTCAGAGACACTCGAGTCTCAGGTGATCACAGGGACCGCAGGTGAGTCTTACCCTAGAGGTCATGAACAGCAGCTTGGTCTCCATATCCGGTGTGAGTCGACAGGCCAGAAATTTTCTGGATGTTCGAGCTGTGAGGAGCTGAAGGACACCTGGAACACGGAAACATCATGGAAACTTGATTTGAAACATGGAGAAGAAGGTGGAGGCATGCTCTGATAATCACTCTGTTCATCAAATATTGATCACTGACATCACAGTGTACCAGTGAACTGAGGATTGTGGGTAGTGTAGTGTAATGGTGAACTGAGGATTGTGGGTAGTGTAGTGTACCGGTGAACTGAGGACTCAGGACTTGCGGGTTGTGCAGCAGGTCTTTCCACAGCAGCTCCATCTCTGGGATGCGAGCGACGTTCTGCAGGAGACGAACCAGGTCTCTGCCAATGATCAGGCACTCCATGAACTGCAGACGCAGACGGAGGCAGAGTTATAAGAGTCACCACCAGGTGATGAACACAGCACCTGCTTGCCTCCTTACCTTCTCCCTTAGCATGCTGATGCAGAAGTCCACTTCTTTCTGCCGCAGAGACAGCAGATTCGACGCTCCATGGTCGACGATGAGCCGGAGGTAGGTGTAGACTGACATGGCGATCAGCATTCCACTCTTCAGCACCCATTCCCTGCAGAGACACACACTCAGGTCAGCCTCACGAGAAGCAGCTGAAATTCAATGTTTTTGCTGTTTCTGTTTCAAGGTAAATGTCTGGTAAGTCCATGTGATAGTTTCGCCAGCATTTTAAAGACAGACGTACTTCTGATCCAGCAGGATGTCCAGGACGCTCTCAGCCAGCCACAGGTTCTTGGTGGAAATGTCCCCACCTGTGGATGGAGGACAGTGATGTCACACTGAGACACAGCAGGGATAATGAGCTGGAGGCAGAAGTCACCTGAGAGTCTCACCTGCAATCTGTTTCAGCAGCGTCATGATGACGCCGTCAGCTCCCATCACTCCACTCTTCACCAGTTCTCTGACCAGCCACACCAGCTGCACACACAACATATCATTAACAACTTGCACAGGTGGTGTCCAGGTGAGGGGGGGATGCTAGTGTCCTCCCGTTCACTCAAACTTAGTGTTACTGCCACACAGTCACAAACAAGTGCATGTAGATGTAACGCTGAGTGACACAGGTAACATTTATCACGTATTTACCTGTATGTACGCTTCTCTTTACCTGTAAATGCTGTAATCAGATATACACCTGTATGTATCTCTATAAGTGCCACCTTTGTGTGCACCTGTATTTACCTGTATAGGTTCCACCTGCGTACCTACCTGTGTTCTGGGGATATCCTGCAGCTTGAGGAACTTCTCCATCAGGATCTGGTTGATCTTCACCAGGATGATGTTCATCCCGTCTCTGTTGACCAGCGTCAGGTCTCTGTAACACTGTTGCCATACAGACAGTGATGTCACAGTGACGTCACGGGGATGTCAGACATTACAAACGATGTCTCGGTAACTCACCCTCTGGGCCTGAGCCGATTCTGTGAGGACTAGAGTAAACAGACCCAGACACACCTCCTCATGCTGCTGCTGACCTTTACACACCTGCAGGACAGGTAAACACAAGCATTCAGCATCAAGCTGTGTGTAAATGATGTCACTGAAGTAATTCCAGCAGTATTAGCAGTAAATATTGTATTTGTTGTGGTATTTTGGGGCACGGGATCCATTATAGAAGCGGGACCAAAAAGTTTGTGTATTTGTTTCTGTGTGTGAGTCTGCAGATATGTCTGTGTTCAGAGTGTGCTGGTGCTGCAGGCCAGAAAAAACAGGAATCAGCATAATAACACAGGTTCCATGTTATGAGCTTTAACTGAAGAGCTCAGAGTCTTTAACTAAATGCTTCACTGAACAGTCATCAGTTGTGGTTCGACAGCTGGAGTCGTCATGGAAACATGGAGGTTTTATCTTGGTAACAACAGTTTTCCTCCTCAAGGGGCAGCAGTTTCCAAAGGGACGCTGTCCTGCTGTCCTTCTGAGTGTCCTCCTGCCTTTCAGAGTGTCCTTCTGTCCTTCAGAGTGTCCTCTTGTCCATCTGGGTGTTCTGTTGTCCTTCTGGACATCCTCCGTCTGTTCCTCCATTCGATTCAGCTCCTCGTCTGTGAACTTCTCCAATAAAAACAGTCGACCATTGAACTGGAATAACCTGCTGTTTTGACGTCCAGTCACGTGGTCAATAACATTCCGCAGACACATGTAGACAGACTGAGGTGTGGATCAATGTGCAGGTGATCAACCAGCAGGTAGAAGACATCATGTGATACATCATGTGATAGAGTGATTTGCTACTGAAAGAGAATGTGGAACAGCTGCATCTCTGACTGTGTGTGTGTGTTGTGTCTGTTGTGTAGGAGTTGTGTGTGTTGTGTAGGTGTTGTGTAGGAGCTGTGTGCGTTGTGTAGGAGTTATGTGTTTCTTACATTGGCGGTCAGCGCATCATTGGCTTCTCTCTCTGACAGCCCATTGGTCAATGCCTGGACGATCCCAACACAACGCTCCAATCTCTGCACACAAACACAGCAACAAATATAAACACAACAACAACCAACAGAAACACAACAATAAATGCAACAGAGAATATAAACACAACAACAACTATGAACACAACAGTAAACACAACAACACCCATCGTAAACATAACACACAAACACTGGCTGATTAGCTCCATGAGGTAACAGTTCACAGACTGAAACACAATAAACAATATTGATCACATCAAATTTTATTGATCAGGGTCAACTGTCAACGTCTCACTACTTGACATGTGAAATACGGCGCCTGCGCCTCTTGTCACTTTTTGGTCTCATCTCTGTTTACGTAGAGTTAGCATGCTAGGCTAACCGTCCTATATCTGCGGGACATTACGTCTCCGCTGCACCGTTTTTCAGCGCTCAAACACGGTGAACACACACTGCCGCGACCTCACACGGAGCTCCACAGCTCTAGCACCGTATTCACACACCGACCTAAGGGACGCTAACGGTGCTACCCTGCTGCTAGCCGTGCTAACTAGCCTGCTAGCCGCCTGGTCCGGTCCTGTCTTTGTACGTTACGCCGCTAACTGCTCATAAACCCGCTCAGTCCCGGTTCATCCCAGGCTATGCCCGCTCCCCGGCCCGCAAACCCGGGTCAGCCTACCTCCTCCAACTCATCTTTGGCGTCCAGCAGAGTGGACACCAGGAGCCGGCCCTGCGGCTTTGCTTTCGCCGGTGCAGGCTCCATCTACTCCCGCCGCGCCTCGCCGGGCCCCGCGGAGCTGTGAAGGGCTACTCCCGGCGCGGCGCCGGGGCTTCTTGGCGTTTGTGTCGGTGTAACTGAGAGTTCGGAGCCGTGGTCAGGCTCGGGGCCTGGCAGTGGGACGCTTCGGGCAGTTACTGAGTGTTTTGAGAACTTGTTGAGGGACAGCGAAGACTCTCGTCCCGCTCCTTGACACTGTCCGACCACAGTATAACGGACATCCGTACTCTGGAAGCGGATGAATGGGGCGGATCCGCACTGCCTGTTGACCAATCACTGACCTCACAGCTCTGAGTGACAACAGCCTTGACCAATAGCAGGAGAGGAAACCTAGAACCAATCCGTAGCCAGCAGAGCTGAAGCCCAGCAGCGTGGAAACAACTTCACCCTGTTTACAAAGTACTGATCCAAATATTGCAGTACTAATGCACTATTACAGAAGTACAAATACTTAGTACTTCAATATGAAAGTATTACTGTGTTACTGCATAACCTACAGTTGCTGTTGATATTTTAACTTCATGTGTACTTTTACTTTAGTACAGAGCTCCTTTCACTGTCTCAGTGTAGATTAGATATTTTTAATGCCTTTATTTTAACAGACAAGTGATTAATAAATCCTTGTTCATATCATAGGATCTAATTTCATATATATACGCATACATTACCACTATAAAAAGTTTGGACACACCTTCACATTCAATGGTTTATATTAAATTATTTTATACATTGTATATTAATACTGAAAACATCAAAACTATAAAAGAATACATATGGAATTATGTTGTAAACAAAGAAGTGTTAATCTTTAGGATTAATCTACAATGTAGAAAATAATCCAAACTTTTGACTGGTAGTGTGCGTGTGTGTGTGTGTGTATATATATATATATATATATATATATATATATATATATATACACACACACACACACACTACCAGTCAAAAGTGTGTGTGAGATCTTGTATTTCTGTGGATCTCTGTGTTTGCTGCATTAATTCAGAAAAAACTCACAGAAATAACAAACACACTTCATTTATTTATTTACGCAACTTTTTCAGGTAATTTATCTTCCAGTGAAACATTCGTCTGTCAGTTTGTTTTTGGTGAAGAGTTCAGTCAGTGTACTGCCACTTTAAATGATGTCACAGGTAACGTCCAATCAGAGGGAAGGAGGGGCTCCATCAATCCATCAGTCCTCCATCAGTCCTCCATCAGTCCATCAATCCTCCATCAGTCCATCAATCCTCCATCAGTCCATCAAATCTCCATCAGTTGCTGTCACTCTCTCCCAGCAGCCAGTACGTCCTCATGCGTCCTTTTCCCTTCACCTCAATCTCTCCTCTGAGCTGCAGCTGGAAGCAACTGAACTCCTGCAGAACCTGACGAGTTGCCTCTGACACATGAATCTTTAGAGCTGCAGAGACATGACATCAGACATCACACATGACAAAAGGATGAACAAGGGTTAAGTGCTGCCAGCACCCTCAGGAGGATGCAGTGTGTTCTCTAGATGTTACAATTAATTCTGTAGGTGTTACAGTTAATTCTGTAGATGTTACAGTGTGTTCTGTCGGTGTTGACATATTTGCTGATGCAATGTTCTCTGGCTGAGGTTCTGTTTGGCTCTGGACATTCTGTAGGTGTTACAGTTAATTCTGTCTCTGTTACAGTTAATTCTGTAGATGTTACAGTGTGCTCTGTAGGTGCTACAGTGTGTTCTGTAGGTGTTACAGTTAATTCTGTAGGTGTTACAGTGTGTTCTGTAGGTGTTACAGTGTGTTCTGTAGGTGTCACAGTTAATTCTGTAGATGTTACAGTGTGCTCTGTAGGTGCTACAGTGTGTTCTGTAGGTGTTACAGTTAATTCTGTAGGTGTTACAGTGTGCTCTGTAGGTGTTACAGTGTGTTCTGTAGGAGTCACAGTTAATTCTGTAGATGTTACAGTGTGCTCTGTAGGTGCTACAGTGTGTTCTGTAGGTGTTACAGTTAATTCTGTAGGTGTTACAGTGTGCTCTGTAGGTGTTACAGTGTGTTCTGTAGGTGTTACAGTGTGTTCTGTAGATGTTAGTGTGTTCTGTAGGAGTCACAGTTAATTCTGTAGATGTTACAGTGTGTTCTGTAGGTGTTACAGTGTGTTCTGTAGATGTTACAGTGTGTTCTGTAGATGTTACAGTGTGTTCTGTATGTGTCACAGTTAATTCTGTAGATGTTACAGTGTGTTCTGTAGGTGTTACAATGTGTTCTGTAGATGTTACAGTGTGTTCTGTAGGTGTCACCATTAATTCTGTAGATGTTACAGTGTGTTCTGTAGGTGTTACAGTGTGTTCTATAGATGTTACAGTGTGTTCTGTAGGTGTTACAGTGTGTTCTGTAGGTGTCACAGTTAATTCTGTAGATGTTACAGTGTGTTCTGTCGGTGTTGGCATATTTGCTGATGCAGTGTTCTCTGGCTGAGGTTCTGTTTGGCTCTGGTTGTTGTTTTGGACACAGTGTTAGGTTCTTACCCTCTCCGGTGGACTCCATACGTGACGCTGTGTTGACTGTGTCTCCAAAAAGACAGTACCTGGGCATCTTCAACCCAACCACACCGGCACACACTGGACCTGAGACCGGCATACAACACTGTCAGTCTGTGTTAGCAGTGAACTGTAGTACAGCAGTGTTCTGTTCCAACACTTTAGTGTTTTTTAGTACCCTTTGTACTGTACTGTTTTGTACTAGTTGCAGTACTGTAGTGTATGGTAGGAGTCGCAACACAGCAGACCTTTGTTGTAGTTGTAGTAATGCAGTGGTTTGTAGTACATATGGTATTGATGTGCTTTGTAGGAGCAGTAATACTGTAGTGTTTCGTAGTACTCTTACTACTCTAGTGTTTTGTGGTAGTTGTAGTGCTGTAGTTTTGCAGTACTTCTAGTACTGCAGTGCTTTGTGGTACCACTGTGGATGCCTATGCGCAGCCGGAGTTGCTGTTCAGCTCGGTGTCGCATCTTGAAGCTCTTGACGGCGTCCAGCAGGGCGAGCGACATCCGGGCGACTTCCCGCCCGTGAAGCTTCCCGTTCCTGACCGGCAAACCGGACACCACCATGTAGGCGTCGCCAATCGTCTCCACCTAAAGGGGGCAGCACACACAAAGTGTCACCTGATGTACACCTGCCATAGGTGGACAGTTAGCCTGGCTAAGCTCAAAGACTGGCTGTAGGGGGAATGTGTTAGCTTAGCTTAGCACCAAGACTGGTTGCAGGGGAGGAAAGTGCTATCCTAGCTTAGCACAAAGACTAACAGCAGGGGGAAAGTGCTAGCTTAGCTTAGCACCTAGACTGGTTGCAGGGGAGGAAAGTGCTATCTTAGCTTAGCACAAAGATTGACTGCTGGGGGAAAGTGTTAGCCGAGCTTAGCACAGAAACTGGCTGCAGGTGAAAAGCGGTAGCCTAGCTTAGCACAAAAGGCACAGCATTGAGGAATCTTTTACCTTGTAAACATCAAAGTTGTCAATGATGGCATCAAAGCAGGTGTAGAGATCGTTTAACAAGGTCACAACCTGCAGGTGATAAGCACAGCTCAGATAAATATCTGACATTTCACTGAAAAGATTTACTGTGTTCTAATATGTTTTAACTACCAGCATCTGTGTTCTATTGGGTTGTAGTGAGTTGCATCTTACCCATTTGTATGTAGAAACTGAAGTTGATTTTGACATCTGACTTGTGAACAGAAAATGTGTTGCAGTGTGAACTCACTCCACTAGACGGCAGCATGGTTTTAGGTTGCAACCTGCATGTGTTCTGATATGAATCTGCAGTTTTCTCAGTTCTGCTGGGTTCTACTGACCTGCAGTGGTGTGCTCTCAGCAGACATTGCGGTGAAACCGACGATGTCGCTGAAGTAGATGGTGACAGAGTCGAACGCTTCGGCCTGAACCATCTCACCTCGTTTCAGCTGCTCCGCTACAGAACTGACACAAACAGAACCAAGACAGTACTGGAAACTGTGCTGCTCTGTAGTACCTGATATAGTACTGCAGGGTAGTTACTGTGGCACCATCTGGTGGAGTGGTACTGCAGTACTCACTGTGGTAGTATCTGGTACAGCAGAGCCTCAGCTTTGCGTTTCTCCTCATGATAAGCCTGAGTTCGTTCCTCTACCAGCTCCTCCAGGTTGTTGGCGTACTGCTCCATCCGAGACAGAAGGTTATCCAGGATGTTGGAACCATAACCTCTGAGGACAGACAGACAGACAGACAGACAGACAGACAGACAGACAGACAGGAGTGGTAAAGAGAGATATTCAGTGTGTTGCAGTAAAGTGTCCTACAGAGGGTTCTGGTCATACAGGGGCCCCTCACCTGCACCTGTATTGGCCCCTCACCTGTGCTGCTTCCTCAGCAGGAGCTTGATGGTGTTGAAGTCCGGTCTGTCGCTCGGCTCTTCGCTCCAGCAGCGCTGCATCAGGACACTGAGCTCCTCACTGTGACTGTGGACACAAAGAGACGGACGAAGAGGAGGGACACCACCCTGAGTCACCGCCTGGACGATCTCTGAGGGGAGACAAAGAGACACACAGACAGACAGGAGGATGGAATTAATGACTTGAATATGATCAACTGAGAAACTTCACTCTGCAGGATGTTGTTCTCAGTCTTTCTGTAAAGTTAAAGATTCTGATTGAAGCTGTAAACTGATGCACATTTCAGTTCTTTGTCTGTTTGTATTTACATCTTCACTATTACTCAGCCTAAAGTAACAGATTACTTCTAACAGTAGAGTATTGTCTCTGATGTCAGATGTAGATTTCATATATTTAAATTCAGGCTCCAGCTTTCATTCCTGACATGGTTTGGTTCCTTCAGTCCTTCATATGTCCAACTTTATTTCTGCTGAAGGACTCAATCCTCAGCATGGAGGAAACCAGAGTCCACTAGTTTCTGCTGCTGGAAGGGTTGTGTTGCTCTACCTTTCTCTGGAAAACACCACAAAGGGGTTTAGTCGCCACCTGAAGGAGACGTGATCCAGAATGTTATACCTGTTGGTTCTATTGTGGAGGTGGAACCAACAAACATCTGGTTTGTTTCCTCAGACAGACGAGTGTCAGTGGATGGATCAGTGACATGTGAATGTGCTGACGTCCAGCTGCCATGCAGGAATGTAAATAATCAACACAGGAACACACAGATTCCAATTCAGATTCAGGTTTAGATTCAGGTTCAGGTTCAGGTGTGACTGATCACTGACCTTTGGGACTGAGGGACTGGGAGTCCAAGTAGAAAACTCCTCTGAGCAGAGCCACCTCCTGCAGAATCACCCCAAAGCTGTAGACGTCCCCCCGCTGAGTCCCACAGAGGGGAGGACAGTCTGTCCTCAGCAGCTCCGGAGCTGTCCACAGCTTCCCTGATAACCAATAATCAATATATCGATTATAGCCAGACCACCGATCATTTTATCCACAAAAACTGTGACAGAAAATATTCACTAAAGATAAAACAACGATAACTATAATAGTGTGTGTGTGTGCGTACGTGCATAGTAGGCGTGTGTGTCTTCAGGACAGCTGCTCGTCCTCAGACTCTGCAGTCCGTAGTCGGTGATTTTGAGGACGAAGCGACTGTCCACCACACAGTTGGATGACTTCAGGTTGCCGTGGGAGATGATGACACTGTTGTGGATGAACGCCATCCCCTGGAGAAAACAAACAATGAAGTAAACACACACAGGTCATTCGTGATAAATAAACATGGAGACAGCCAGTTGACTCCCTGCTGCTGTCTGATTGTTTGTTTGTTGGTTTGTTGGGGCAAAACTGATGCACTGGATGTAAACAGAACAGTAACAAAGTAGAAACAGAACAAAACAAACTGAAACTGAAATGACAGACATGGGAGGCTCCGCCCACATATTCTGACTGACAGGTTCTGTCCTCTATGGCTCTGCCCATCACACTGTGCCCTGCCCCCAGTCTGACTGGCAGCTTGTTACCTTGACGATATCATTGATGAGAGAGTATCTAAACATCCAATCCAGTGTGATGCTGTCGCTTTCCATTAAGTCCTGGAAGACAAAGACAGACAGTGTTGGACATTTCTACACTGTCAGGACATTTCAACACGGAGGAAATTTTTACAATGTGAGGACGTTTCGACACTGAGAGGACATTTCTTCACTGTGAGGACATTTCTAAAATGTTAAGACATGTCTTCACTGTGAGGACATTTTTACACTGTGAGGACATGTCTTCACTGTGAGGACATTTCTAAAATGTTAAGACATGTCTTCACTGTGAGGACATTTTTACACTGTGAGGACATGTCTTCACTGTGAGGACATTTCTAAAATGTTAAGACGTGTCTTCACTGTGAGGACATTTTTACACTGTGAGGACATGTCTTCACTGTGAGGACATTTCTAAAATGTTAAGACATGTCTTCACTGTGAGGACATTTTTACACTGTGAGGACATGTCTTCACTGTGAGGACATTTCTAAAATGTTAAGACATGTCTTCACTGTGAGGACATTGTCACACTGTGAGGACATGTCTTCACTGTGAGGACATTCTACACTGTGAGGACATGTCTTCAGTGTGAGGACATTTCTGCATGGTGAGGACATGTCTTCACTGTGAGGACATTTCTAAAATGTTAAGGTATGTCTTCACTGTGAGGACATTTCTACACTGTGAGGACATGTCTTCACTGTCAGGACATCTATTCTCTCTGCTCTCGGCCTCGTCTCCATGGAAACACCGTCCTCCTCTCAGGATAAACTAACTGTGAGCTGCAGTTTGTTAAACAGTATAAAGGTCTCCAGCCCACGTCCACCTACAGCTGCATCATGTCTCCTCATGTTGCTAGGTTACTGTGCTGGCAGGTTGCTAGGTTACCGTGATGGCAGGTTGCTAGGTGACAGCGCTGACAGATAACTAGATCTGAGGGGTGGAGGACTGAAGCTGCATCTGCCAGTGGCACATACTGGTTTTACTGGGATACTGGTGGGTGCATATGTGTTTATACAGCTGGTAGAGGGCTGACACAGGGGTATTGATTATTGATATAGTGGTATTGATTACTGATAGAGCAGTATTAATTACTGATAGAGAGTACTGATCACTGATCGAGCAGTATTGATCACTGATCGAGCAGTATTGATCACTGATAGAGCAGTATCGATCACTGATGGAGGTTAATGATTACTGATAGAAGGTATTGATCACTGATAGAGTAGTACTGATCACTGATCGAGCAGTATGGATCACTGATAGAACAGTATCGATCACTGATCGAGCAGTATTGATCACTGATCGAGCAGTACTGATCACTGATGGAGGGTAATGATTACTAATAGAAGGTATTGATAACTGATAGAGCAGTATTGATCACTGATAGAGCAGTATCGATCACTGATGGAGGATAATGATTACTAATAGAAGGTATTGATCACTGATAGAGCAGTACTGATCACTGACCGAGCAGTATTGATCACTGATAGAGCAGTATCAATCACTGATGGAGGGTAATGATTACTGATAGAAGGTACTGATCACTGACAGAGCAGTATCGATCACTGATAGAGCAGTACTGATAACCGATGGAGGATAATGATTACTAATAGAAGGTACTGATCACTGATAGAGCAGTACTGATCACTGACCGAAAGGTATTGATCACTGACAGAGCAGTATCGATCACTGATAGAGGGTATACTTTGCCGACAGTCGCAGGGCTGGGTGTACCTGAAGGCTGCCTCTGGGACAGTATTCGGTGATGACACACATGTTGGGTGGGTCCAAACAGGCGCCGATGAAGCGGGTCAGGTGTTCATTCTGAACATCTCGCATCTGCAGAAACACAAAAGCTGTTTGTTCAAATCCCACTAGAACCACAGACAACCCAAACAAGGTACATGAGGCAGCCAGGGGGACGGGTCAGTTAGTGGGTCAGTGGGTAGATAGGTAGGTAGGTTAGTGGGTTGGTCAGCAGGTAGTTAGTTCTATAAGACACTCAGGAAGAGTTCTCTGACGATGTGCTTACGTGCTTCAGTTCAAACAGAACCTTCCGGGTCAATTCGATGCGTTTCTTGTTGATGTACTTGATGGCTGCCAGGTTTCCCTGCAGGAGACAAACCAGCATCAAGACTCAGCGTTATCATCGAACAGCACCATGTGATCAGACTGTCGGTGTCAGCTGTCGCACCTTGTAGTATCCAGTTTTGGTGTAGATCTGGAAGTTCCCCTCCATGGTCATCAGGGAGCCGTAGTTGGATCCTTTCTGCAGAGAAATTCACCAGTCAGTAAAATATAAGGTTCCTCACAGATCTATGCGGTCGGAGGAATTATTCATCTGTTACACAGCAGGTTGGATTTTATTAGAGGAGCATCCAAAAGAATCCAAACAGTCCAGAATCAAATGGCTGCATTGAGCCAAACCAGCTGATAAATGTTTAGAGATTTTAGGAAGCACATTTCTCAGAAATGATCTGATTTTATGTTCCTATATTTAACTCTAAATACCCTGTAGTTTAACACCACAGTACTGTCATTAACGGGTTCCAGTGAAGAAGACATTAAATGTGGATCAATTCACTGTTTATCTGCAGGGAAACATTGGACATTAACCCTCTGAACTCCAGCCTGTTTCTGCATGCTTTCTGCTCCTGTCTCATTTTCTTCACTGTGGTTTATTTTCACTGCAATCTAAAGTCCTGCAGCTCTATGGAAACAGAACAACATGAAGAAGGAGAGAGAACTCAGGAATGTTATCTATCAGTAGGACTCAGAATGATGGAAATCAGGAAAACTGAAACATTTTGTTGATTATTTATTTTACAATATAAAAAAAAATCCAGGGATCATCATGTCCAACATGTGTCCACAGATATTTAAACTCTGGAACTAATGTTGTCTCCACATACCGTGGATATTAAACTATCTCCATGCTTCCTCTCCAGACTTTTCTCTCTACTCTGCTAATCAGCTGTAGAAAAATATTTCACCATGCTGAATGTGTCTTCCAGCAACTTGCTCCTATCGATCACAGCTCAGTCAGTCATGGAGAATCAGACCAGGAGGTAAAACGCTTCTGTTGTTTCCATGATCTTACAAGTGCAAACTGTTTATTTTTGGAGATTTAATGAAGATAACATGACTGTTCAACCTGCTGGTGGGTTTTGGGGTACAGAGGGTCAAAGCAGGATTTATAAATAAACCACATTAATGACAGTGTGTGTTCAGAGTGTTATGAGTTGAGTGTTACCAGAGACATGGTGAGTCTGCTGCAGGTTCTCTTCAGGACTTTATCCAGGTTACTCATCTGGACGTCATCCCAACAAACTCTCCACAGCTGAGCCGCCAGCTCGCTCTCCAGCTTCAACTTCCTGTTCAACACACAGCAACACAGGCGTGTGTGTGTGTGTGTGTGTGTGTGTGTGTGTGTGTGCGTGTGTGTGTGTGTGTGTGTGTACTCGCTTGTACAGTCAAGGTGCACAGAAGTGAAGTTGAAGAATAAACAGGACAGTGATGAGTGAGTTAAACAGAAACACAAATGGAGACTGAGAATCTGCAGGAGACAATGGACTGATGTAAACACACCTTCAAGCTGTGGACGAACTCTGAGCTGAAATAAATTTGTTGTTTGCAGCTGATACTTTAACCACATCCTGATAGAGGGGTTTAAAGGGATTATAGAGGGGTTTAAAAAGCTTATAAAGGTGTATAAAGGGTTTATAGAGGGGTAAAAAGGGCTTATAGATAGGCATTAGGGGCTTATAGAGGGGTATAAAGGGCTTATAGAGGGGTTTAAAGGGATTATAGAGGAGTATAAAGCGCTTATAGATGGATATTAAGGGCCTATAGAGGGGTAATAAGGGCTTATAGAGGAATATAAAGGACTTTTAGGGGGTATAAAGGGCTTATAGATGGGTATTAAGAGCTTATAGAGGGGAATAAAGTTCTAACTATTGAATGTCTTCTAAAGAAGTAAAAAGAGGAAGCAAATAATCTGAGGCTTTTATCTGTTCTCGTGTTAGCTCGTTGTCATGTAGACAGTTTCATATCTCAAAAACCCTGAAAGACCTTTTAAGTAAACTTCAGGTAAAACCACTTTAATGAACACTGGAAATGTCCATCTTTCTTCCCAAGAAGCCAGAAAGAGATGAAAATTTTCTCCACAGCTGAGTTTATTAAAAGCAGATTAAGTAAACAGGGTTTGACTTTAATTATCAATATATCAGCACTTTGATTGATGAACTTCAGACCACAGTCTGTTAAACTGAAGTGTTCCAGTCAGGATCTTCCAGCAGCTCAGTTCATCCTTGGAAGAAGCTGCTGACTTCACTGTTCACTCAGAGTGTTGATGTATTGACAGATGCATGGATCAATAGTCCCAAAGTTCCTGCACATTAACTGTAAACAGCAGAACAGAAAACTACACAAAGCAAAACATTTATTAATCATTAAAGAAAAGAAGACGACGGCTTTGTTTATCTGTTTTTATCTACGTCCGTCCTTCATCCTGGGCCTCGCTGTGATCTCTCTATCATCAACCAGACAGAAGGAGACGAAAACAGATGAGAACAGACAGATAAAAATAAAACAGATAAATCAAAATGAAACAAACAGACAGACAGAGGGGTAGTGAGAGTTAAAACCTCACAGTGTGTGTGTGTGTGTGCTGCTGTACTCTAAAGTCTCAGTGAGGCTCACAAGTATAGAAGCCCAGGCATGACTCTCTGTGTGTGTGTGTGTGTGTGTGTGTGTGTGTGTGTGTGTGTGTGTGTGTGTGTGTGTGTTTCTCACCTGTAGATGAACACGGTGACGGTGACGATGATGACAAACACAAAGCAGATCACCATGGAAACCATCTGATGCATCGTAACTGTACCTGAGATGGAGGAGAATGTCCGCATAAGGACAGAGAGAAAGGAATGTCCTACACTCTTCATTGCACATGTTTAATGTCTTTGTGAGGACCATTCACAGTTATTGTGAAAGCGAGGTCCTCACGGTGACTAAATGTGTGTCTGTAGTTGTGCGTACGTGTGTGGCAGGCTGGGTTCTCGTTCTTGAAGCCACATTCAGGGAAGTCAGTGGGTGGAGAACCTCCAGGCCACTGGAAGCTCAGACCTTCCTGCATCATCAGCTGCTTCATGCTGCTGTTATAGACACACACCACCTGAACATACACACACATACACACACACACATTTGAGGAAACACGGATCCACATTTTTGACCGCTTTCTGACATTTGAGACATCTGATTAATTCATCCAGAAAACAACTGCTAGCTGCAGCTCTGGTTTTAAAGTTTTTACCTCGTCTCTCAGGTGTTACACTGATGACATCATGAGTCAGGTGTTTTACCTGAAACTCTCCAGAGTCGACATCCGTCATGTCCCACACAGCGAAGTCTATCTGTCTGTCCCCGAACTCGTCCATCTCCACCGTCCCCATCACCCCTGCAGAGTTACACAAGATGTCAACATCTGGACTCAAACATCTGGATCCAAAAACACCTCAACACAAACCTCTGTCTAACAATATCTGGATCCAAACCTCTGCTCTCTGTCTTTATCTCTCTGACTGTCTGATAAAATGTTTTTGTGAATAAACCTTTTGTTGCTTTTGTTTACTGAAGTCGAAGAAACTGAAAAACAATTTTCTGAGCTGATTTGGAGCCTCTTTAATCTTTTGTGACGTGTTTCTGTTCGATTTTCAGTTTTTCTGGATTCACACATCTGTCCTCTGCTCATTTATCATAGATTTATATCATCTGCATTTACTATCATCTCAGGAAAATTTCGTCAACTGTTGTCTCAGCAGAGACACAACCAACAAAAAGTTAAATCCAAGAAAACCCAAAAACTTTCAAATCAATAATAATTATAATCACTGATAGATTCAATCAGCAGCAGCTTGTTTACAAAAACAAATTCACTTTAAGAAAAATGTTAGTTTTGTTCTTTTGTTCACCTTTAAAACACTAAATGAAAACACAAACAGTCTCATTTTTATGTCTCTACTAACGTATAAACGCAGATGTGTGTATTTATTTTACTATGTATGTAAGTGAATCTGTAAAGCTCAGATTTTTATTTTTTGTCTCAGTTAAACCACATGAAGCTGCTGCAGGATGAAACTCAGCATCACTGAAGCTTCAGGAGATCAATTGAAGGAACCAATCAATGAACCTGCAGTTGGTTTCCTGCTGAGGATCATCAGAGTTTCTGTCACAGAAAAATAAACCAGCTTGTTACTAAAACAGAACATCAGAACCTCTGTGTTTTGAAAGAACACTCAGCTGACTCACCAACAGAAACTTTAATCAGCTGCTCGGATCACTAATGAACTGTTAAAGCTGTTTGTGAGTCAGACCAGCAGATTTAAACTAATGGAGGAAACACTTTGCATTCCAACGCTCCACCAGGGGGCAGCGTCGCCCAGTCAGACAGATTCAACCTCTGATTCCTGAAGAAAATAAGTTCAACTCTGGGTTCTGATATCTCTGCTCTGACCTTCAAAAGTCTTCTGGATTAATCCATTAACTCTGAAAGAAGAGACCATCTGTGAACATCCCCACGATTACTCAGCTTTGAACTGGTTCAACCCGATGGAGGCTGAACGTTTACTGAGTGTTTATTTAGCGTTTAGTGGGAGTCAATTCCAAACCAACTGAAAACATGTTGAACAGATAAAAAAAAACAGCAAAGACACAAAAGTTTCTCAGAAGGAACACCAAGAGACACAGAAGAGACACAAATGGACCAAATACAAAGAGACACAACATAATAACAAACAGATGATATTTCTATTAGGGCTGGGACTTTAAGGTGTTAATTACGATTAATTAATTATAGCAAAAATAACGCTTTAAAAAATAATGCATTTAATCACACCTTTCTCAGTTCCTCAATTTCTGGCACACTGGTAACATTGATGCACACTCCAGCCCAGTAGGTGGCGGTAATGAACCTAAAGTCTGTTTGCCAGCCGCAAAGAAGACACACAGGACTCACTGAGTGACTCGGTGCACAAGAAAGTTTGGTGAACAGTGGAGAAAGACAAGACCATATTGAGCTTGTTGGGAGGAAAGTTTTCTTTTAAAAAACTGTGCGATGGCAGCTTGGATAAAAGCCTGGTTGTGTACAAATTGTGCAACAAAGAGTTTTCTGATCACTGCAGCACTTCAAGCCGACAGTGTCACCTCAATGTAAAACATGTTGCTGTTAGCACAGACAGGCTACGTGTCCACAGGACCCTTTATTCTCACATGGAAACGCGCCGCATATGAATATCACCCACTTAGTGGACGGGTGTCTAGTGGCTTACTAGGTGGTCACATGACAGCCTTTCAGGCCTTCAGTCCAGTAGATGCATCGGACCAACATGTCAGCTTTGTCGCAAACCTTCTCTTTTATTACGAAAACTGTTCAGCAAAAAGTATTTCTGAAGGCATTTAAGGTGAGAAATAAGCTGCTGAATCTGTCCTCTGTCCACGAAAGTTTCAAGATGCGCCGGACCTCGGCTCCCTGTGACGAATTTGCATAAATGAAACTACTTTATGCAAATGAGCTCTGGAGCGATACACCTTACGTTTAGCTATGACAGTTCTGGTACTGGCAAACGATGTAGCCAGCCCATAATAGACCACTTTTCAGGACATTGAAACTGCTCGAGTTTACAAAAAGTCTTTAAATGTTGAATATAATCGCTATAATTGGACTTTGAGTTTGCAGTAATCTGTGAATGTAGCAGACAGATGAAAAATGCAGATAAATAGAAATGAAACAAAAAATTTTTGTGTCAAATATTGATATATATTGACAAAAATGCTATTAATGGCGATTAATTAATTACAAAGCCTCTAATTAATTAGATACATTTATTACATGTGCACCACCAGTAATTTCTACACAAACAGATAAAACCACTGACTAGACACACAGAAGGACAACTAGATGCAAAATGTCTGCAAAGGAACACAAACGGAGCCCAGAGAGACCAAAATAGTTGACTCCAAACTACCTGTATTTTGTTAATCTTTAAAATCAATCACGTTATGAGCAACTAATTATTGCGATTTAGAAAAAATTTCGTTTTTGACTGACAGCTGTAATGGTGAGGCAACACTGTCTGCAGGTAAACAGAATGTTATTGGTAGGATGAGTGCTACTGACATTAGCAGTGTGTTGGTCATTCAGTCAACATAAACAGCCTTGAACTAAAGTTTACATGAACTTGTAAAGACCACACATAACCACATATGTGGACGCCCAGAGATACAGAAGGAGGAAACTGTAGAACACCAGTAACACTGTAGAACACCTGCCTCCATCCAGAACTGGACAACACTAGAACCTTCACAGAACACATGAACTGTGTGTCTGACAAAAATATCAGCTTCTTAGGTAGGTTGAGAGAACAAACTGTCTTTTTTGTAAAAAGCCTCAGCAATGACTTCTGCAGAAAACAGACCAACATCTGCTGTTTGATTCCCACCACCCACTGGAACATCAGCTGGCTTCATCAGAACCTTACAGAACCAGGCTGAGAACGTCCAATGCAAAGGAGAAAAGAAAATGAACTCACACGTTAGTAAAACAGTGAAAACCTGTGTTTCTCTCAACTGACCTTTGTGAAGTCAGTGATAAGAGCTATAAAAACCAACAGTACAGCAAACAGACAAGAAGACCAGGAGGAACATCACAATCACCATGTATGAAGATGCAGAGTCTCAGAAACACAACCAGCAACACTCTCAGGATAAACACCTAACAGCAGCTGAGCAGTGAGGTGTCTGCAGTCCAATGAGCACAGACCTTCATATAGGAGACAATAAACTACATGATACATTCGAGGACTGTGTAAAAGCTGACAATCGGAAAATTCTGTCTGTTTTCACAGTTTCTGGATGGTAAATGGGGATATCTGATGATTTTTTAAGGATAACATGATTTTCAAACATGCCAGCAGGTTTCAGGGTTTGAACATCTTTCTTCGCTTTTCATTTCCATCCATCCATCCATCCATCCATCCATCCATCCATCCATCCTCCCCTCTGACGCACATACTCAGTGATTGATGGCTGCTGACTGTCTCAGTGTGTTGGTGGTTAAAAGCTGCTCAATTTAATAAAGAGAAGACAGAGCAGCGTGTTTATCTGCAGCATCAACACATGCACATGCACATGCACATGCGTGCACACACACACACACACCTACACACACACACACACACACACACACAGAGAAATGAGGCTGAGTCTGTTTCCAGCTGATCCTGGTTTTGGTAAAAACTGAGGTCCAGTTTTAAAATTTAGATGTTAAATCATCATGGTTAGTCAGTCTAAAAACCAGGTAAAGAAGTGCATCTCCAAACCAATTTAAACCAGTGTAAAAGCAGTGTGAAGCAGCGTAACACCACTGTAAAACCAGTGTAAAAGAGTGTAAAGCCAGTTTACCAGTCTAAGCCAATGTAAAACCAGTCAAAACCAGTGTAACACCAGTGTAAAACCAGTGTACTGTGGTGGCTTGTGATGGTCCACTGGGAGCTCAGAGGTCATTGAGGGGAAAAATCAGACTAATGAAACTCTCAGTCAGATTCATTGATCAATAAACACCAATACACTAATAAACCAGTTATTTACAGCCCGTGTTTGTCCTGAAACAGTCAAATGTTGGAGTTCAGACCAGAATCATTCCTGAAAGAAGCTTTGAATCTTCAACGCAAGACAAACCGGAGACAGTTTGAGTGAAACAGATGAACTGAGTTCAGATCTGCAGATAAAATAAAACCTGAATAATTCAGTCACTTCACTGTAGAACTGCAGCAGGTTTTCTGTGTCTGTCCTTGGCAACACAAAGGTCTTCCGTTTTCTTCACATGAAACTTTATTAAGAAGATGTCAGAGGACGACGAGCCGTCTTAATCCTCATGCTGTAAACAGATTCACGTCTTTATGCTTAAACAGATTCATGTCCTCACAGCAGCAGTGAAACTGATCAGATTAGGGTTCGTTTCCAGCTGTGTCCAGCTGTCAGCGTCCTGTGATGGACAACACCTGGACTCGTCCTCCATCCTGGTCGGTTCTGACTCATCGTCTATCCTGGTTCGTTCTGTCTCTGTTCTCTCTGTTGTCTCGTACACATCTGTTCTGTCTCATCCTTAGTGTCTGCTTGTGTCTTTCTTTGTTCTGTCCTCTTCTGGTTTTTGTCTTTTGAGGGATATTCTGTTTTTACTGGACTGCAAAGACCCAGAAGTCTGCTTTGTTCTATGTCTTCATACTGCTCTGTCTTCTTCTTGTCCTTTCTCTATTTTCTCACTCTGTCTGTCTAGTTTTGTTGCTGGTATCTTGTAAATGCCACTTGGGGACTTTGTCTCTTGTTTCTTTGTCTTCTATCCTTTTCTGTTTTGACTTACAGTCGGTCTTTTGTGCCTGCAGTATTTTGGGGGACATTTGTCGTGATGAAAAGGTGAATCCACAGAACACAGTGTTGTTTTGTCCTTTTGATTCTGTCCTGTCTGTCTTGCTGGTTTCTCTTGTGTCCTATCAGTCCTTGTCTTCTGTCCTCTAATGTCTCATTCTGTTCTCTTTTGTTGTCTCTAGTAGTCCTAACTTGTCTTCATCTACATTTGTCTTGTCATTGTCTGTCTGGCAAGAAACTAGGACCAGCAGAAAACCTGGGCCAGCAGGACATCTTGTCTCCTTGTTTTGTTGTGACTCTCTGTTTTCCCATCTCATCTGGTTCTGTTGATCCATCTCGTCTGGTTCTGGTCTCCATCTCGTCTTGTTTGGTCCTGTCTCGGCATCTTCAGAGTTTGTGGACCCTCAGTGATGTGTCTCTAACAGTTTGATGGCTTCAGTCTGGTTCTGTTTGTCCGTACACATGATGAAACTCCTCGTCTGTTTGTCTTTCAAAGCTCTCACGAACTAAAACAACAGAAATTTTATTTGTATTAGAGTTTAAATCATGTGCAGCCGACGGATGGAGACGTTTTTATAGTCGGTTTGAACTTCGATGATGACGGATCGTCGTCTGTCCCTGGTGTTTGTCCAGCAGTTTTTCTTTCTTTGTTTTCATTTTGTGATGAAATAAGAAAAAGGGGCTTCAGGCTGAAGGTCCAAACCGACTCAACAAAGATCAGCTGCTGTTTTTGGACTTTCAGGTTAGAAATGTTTGCTGAGATCTGGAAGAGTCTGGCAGCCTGAGAAGACCAGATCAGGGGAAACAATTGCCAGATCATCTGAGCTCTGATTTGTCACTTGGATCATTTTCAAACAAACAAGTTCAAATATTTAAAAAAAACGTCTTTACGTCAGAGTCAGACCAGAAACAAAAACTTAGTGGTGTGAAGTCTCAGACCAGACTTTAGTCAGGTCTCCTGCCAAATGTGACACAAATTTAACCAAGTTTAAAGCAAACTGGAAAATGTGACAATGTCAGTCCAAAACCAAGTCAGAAACTAGTTCACAACCAGTCTAAAGCAAGACTAAAACCAATCCAAAACCAGTCTAAACCTAGTCTAAAACCACTCTAAACCCATTCTAAAACCACTCTAAACCCATTCTAAAACCACTCTAAACCCGGTCCTGATCCCTTCCTGCCTCTCTACAACGTCAGCATTTCGATGAAGAAGAAACTTAACTGAAAAGCATTTGTCTGCTTTGACACTTTTTCCTGAAGCTGACAGATGACATCCTGCCTGCATCAGGTTCAGAGTCCACATGGATCAGAACTGGAACCAGAGCTGAACCAAGAGAAAAGGCAACCACACCTGACAGGGATGATGTGTGTGGCCCCTATAAACATCATTTGTAAAGTGTAAGACCAGAGTAAGACCAGCAGTAGACCAGAATAAGACCAGTGTAAAATGGGTTTTAAACCAGGCCACCAGACCTGACAGTGAAAATGTCAGCTGTCCCTTTAAGCTTCCTCTGTGTGTCAGCTCAGTTTGATCGATGTGCTTGTGCTCGGTGTGGTTTTCCGGTCATGGCTGGTAGTTTCAGTCTCATACGTCCTGTCTTCCTGTTCCCAGTGTTCCCAGTGTTCCCCAGCGTCACAGGCAGCTGATATAAATTTCCTCTGTAGTGCGACGCTAACAAGCTAACTCCCTGTAGACTCACAGCACAACCACGAGAAGCTGCTTTCTGACCGAGAACTTTTAAACTGCCGCATCACAAACAGTCTTCAGTATATTACCATCAGAATTGTGTACTTTTACTGTGGTTTCTGCAGTACCTGCAGCTGTGTTACTCTGTACAGAACATTCTATATAAGATCAACTCTGACATGATTCCTTCTGTGGCAAAATCCTTTTTCTATTTCATGAGGATACAAGATGATCCTGGTATCTTCTGTGAGTTAAAATAATCTTCTATGTCGAGAACTTGTTCTGACCAACCACCTATCACACATGCTGATATGAAACTTCAAAGTTTACGCAGAATGCACTTTTTAGCCCTTTTAACTTTTGGCCCACAACATGGGCCAAAAGTGACCCAAATTCAATGGAAAATGGATATCTCCTGACCCCCACTGTGCATCAAAGGGTTAAAGTTATCTCTGGTTATCAGAAAACAGAAACACAACCAGGGTACCAATGATTGTTTCTAGGACTCTATGTCATGGACATGAAACTGCTGCAGGTTTACTGTTCAAACGTTGATACATCCCATAATACTGATGCTCATAGTTGGTGATAGAGAAAATGAACAGAAACCTGTTTTAGTGTTTAGATTGTGACACTTGGATGGATGTAAAACTGATCTTGTCACTTTTTTTTTTAACAGAATTCAAATGCGTTTCTCCTCCTAAATGTCATGGTTCTATCTGCTGGACTGATGAAGTTATGAGGCTCAGAAATGATGGAAAAAGTCCATTAAAAAGTGACAATCTGGACCCACCCTCTATGGACTTCAAGGACCTGGAACTCTGGAAATATTCATAGTATGACGGTAAAACTTTGATCATTAACTAAAGTTACTAGAGATAAAGAATCAGCTGGTTCTGAAAAGGTTCTGGGGGAACTTTGATCTGATTTTGTTGGTTTTATAAAGAATGATTCAAAACTTGTGCTGCTGTACTTTTTCTCTGTGTATCTATCTATCTATCTATCTATCTATCTGTCTATCTGTCTGTCTGTCTGTCTGTCTGTCTGTCTGTCTGTCTGTCTGTCTGTCTGTCTGTCTGTCTGTCTGTCTATCTGTCTATCTATCTATATATACTTACTATATATATATTATATATATAC